>NW_026651371.1:696657-758208 GCF_014773155.1 Arachis stenosperma
AGAAGTAAGAAGGATTGAGTAGAAGGAGTAGGGGAGCAGGCGTCCGAGAGCTCTACAGCATCTCCATTCCGCTTATCTGAAATTCCTACCAATGAATCTGCATAAGTATCTCTATCCTTTTTATTATTCTTTTTATTTAATGATAATCACAATTACTCTTTAATCCCCTAACTGAGATTTGCAAGGTGACCATAGCTTGCTTCATACCAACAATCTCTGTGGATTCGACCCTTACTCACGTAAGGTATTACTTGGACGACCCAGTACACTTGCTGGTTAGTTGAACGGAGTTGTGAATTCAAGTTAAGAAAAAAACAGTGCCTAAGAATATACATCCTTTATAAACAAAAGAATAACAAGTGATCACAATTTCGTCCACCAAGTTTTTGGCGCCGTTGCCGGGGATTGTTCGTATGGACAACTGACGGTTATCTTGTTGCTCAGATTAGGTAATTTTTTTCAAAATTTTTTTTCAAAATTTTTTTTATTTTTCGTGTTTTAAACTTTATTTCGAAAATAATAATAAAAATCCAAAAAAATTAGAAAATCATAAAAATCAAAAATATTTTGTTTCTTGTGTGAGTCTTGAGTCAAATTTTAAGTTTGGTGTCAATTGCATGTTTTAAAATTTTTCTTGCAATTTTCGAAAATCCCATGCATTCATAGTGTTCTTCATGATCTTCAAGTTGTCTTGACAAGTCTTCTGTTTGATTGATGATTTCATGTTTTGTTGTGTTTCTTGTTTTTCATGTGCACTTTGCATTCATATTTTCCAAGCATTAAAGATTTTCTAAGTTTGGTGTCTTGCATGTTTTCTTTGCATCAAAAATTTTTTCAAAATTATGTTCTTGGTGTTCATTGACATTCATAGCATTCTTGCATGCATCTTGTGTTGATCCAAAATTTTCATGTTTTGGGTCATTTTTGTGTTTTTCTTTAAAAATTTAAAAATCAAAAATATATTTTCCTTATTTCCCTCCAATTTTCGAAATTTTGGGTTGACTTGGTCAAAAATTTTCAAAATTAGTTGTTTCTTACAAGTCAAGTCAAAATTTCATTTTAAAAAAATCTTATCTTTTCAAAATCTTTTTCAAAATCATATCTTTTCATTTTTTTATAAATTTCGAAAATTTCAAAAATTATTTTTCAAAATATTTTTCAAAATCTTTTTCTTATCTTTATATGTAATTTTCGAAAATAGCTAACAATTAATGTGATTGGTTCAAAAATTTGAAGTTTGTTACTTTCTTGTTAAGAAAGGTTCAATCTTTAAAGTTCTAGAATCTATCTTGTAGTTTCTTGTTAGTTAAGTAATTTTAAAAATTAAATCTTTTTCAAAATATCTTTTCTAAAAATCTTTTAACTTTTATTCTATCTTTTTTTCAAAAATTTTATATTTTCAAAATTTGATTTCAAAATATCTTATCTAATTTCTTATCTCCTTATCTTTTTAAATTTTGATTTCAAACCTTTTTCAATCAACTAACTAACTTTTTGTTTGTTTCTTATCTTTTTCAAAACCACCTAACTACTTCTCTCTCTTCTATTTTCGAAAATATCTCTCTCTTTTTCAAAAATTCTTTTAATTAATTAATTGTTTCATGTTTAAATTTTAATTATAATTTCGAAAATCACTAACTCTTTTTCAAATTTATTTCGAATTCTTCCTTTTCTCTCTTCTTCTATTTAATTAATTAATTACTAACACTTCTCTTCACCTCTCTTCTTCATAAAACCGAATCCATTCTTCATTCTCCCCCTTTCTTTTTCTACTAACATAAAGGAATCTCTATACTGTGACATAGAGGATTCCTTTCTCTTTTCTTGTTTTCTTCTCTTTCATATGAGCAGGAACAAGGATAAAGGCACTCTTGTTGAAATTGATCCAGAACCTGAAAGGACTCTGAAGAGAAAATTAAGAGAAGCTAAATTACAACAATCCAGAAACAACCTTTCAGAAACATTAGCACAAGAGGTGATGGCCGAAAATAATAATAATAATGCAAGGAGAATGCTTGGTGACTTCACAAAGCCAACGTCCAAGTTTGATGGAAGAAGCATCTCCATTCCTGCCATTGGAGCCAATAACTTTGAGCTTAAGCCTCAACTAGTTGCTTTAATGCAACAAAACTGCAAGTTTTATGGACTTCCATCTGAAGATCCTTACCAGTTTTTAACTGAGTTCTTGCAGATCTGTGACACTGTAAAGACAAATGGAGTTAATCCTGAAGTCTACAGACTCTTACTTTTCCCTTTTGCTGTAAGAGACAGAGCTAGAGTATGGTTGGATTCACAACCCAAGGATAGTCTGGACTCATGGGATAAGCTGGTCACTACCTTCTTGGATAAGTTCTTTCCTCCTCAAAAGCTGAGCAAGCTGAGAGTGGATGTTCAAACCTTCAAACAAAAAGATGGTGAATCCCTCTATGAAGCTTGGGAAAGATACAAGCACTGACCAAAAGATGTCCATCTGACATGTTTTCAGAATGGACCATATTAGATATATTCTATTATGGTCTCTCTGAATTTCGAAAATGTCATTAGACCATTCTGCAGGTGGATCTATTCACCTGAAGAAAACGCCTGAAGAGGCTCAAGAACTCATTGACATGGTTGCAAACAACCAATTCATGTACACTTCTGAGAGGAATTCTGTAAATAATGGGGTACCTCAAAAGAAAGGAGTTCTTGAAATTGATGCTCTGAATGCCATATTGGCTCAGAACAAAGTGTTGACTCAACAGGTCAACATGATCTCTCAAATCTGAATGGATTGCAACATGCATCCAACAGTACTAGAGAGGCAGCTTTTGAAGAAGCTTATGATCCTGAGAACCCTGCCATGGCAGAGGTTAATTACTTAGGTGAACCTTATGGAAACACCTATAACTCATCATGGAGAAATCATCCAAATTTCTCCTGGAAGGATCAACAAAAACCTCAACAAGGTTTTAACAATGGTGGACGTAATAGGCTAGGCAATAGCAAGCCATATCCATCATCTTCTCAGCAACAGACAGAGAATTCTGAACAAAACACTTCTAATTTAGCCAATATAGTCTCTGATCTGTCAAAGGCCACTTTCAGTTTCATGAATGAAACAAGATCCTCCATTAGAAATCTGGAGGCACAAGTGGGCCAGCTGAGTAAGAAAGTTATTGACACTCCTCCCAGTACTCTCCCAAGTAATACAGAAGAAAATCCAAAAGGAGAGTGCAAGGTCATTGACATAATCAAACAGGCCGAATGCACCAAGGAGGAGGAGGACGAAAATCCTAGTGAGGAATACCTCCTGGGACGTTCCTCAAGCAAGAAGGAGTTTCCTATTAAGGATCCTGAGGAATCTGAGGCCTATCTAGAGACCATAGAAATTCCTTTAATTCTCCTTCTGCCATTCATGAGCTCTGAAGAATATTCATCCTCTGAAGAGAATGAAGATGTGACTGAAGAGCAAGTTGCTCAATATTTAGGAGCTATCATGAAGCTGAATGCCAAGTTATTTGGTAATGAGACTTGGGAAAGTGAACCTCCCTTGCTCATTAGTGAACTGGATACTTGGATTCAGAGAACTCTACCTCAAAAGAAACAAGATCCTGGCAAGTTCTTAATACCTTGCACCATTGGCACTATGAGCTTTGAAAGAGCTCTATGTGATCTTGGATCAGGAATAAATCTTATGCCACTCTCTGTGATGGAGAAGCTGGGAATCATTGAGGTACAACCTGCCTTGTTCTCATTACAACTGACAGACAAGTCAGTGAGACAAGCTTATGGGTTGGTAGAGGACGTGCTAGTAAAGGTTGAAGGCCTTTACATCCCTACTGATTTCATATCCTAGACACTAGGAAGGAAGATGATGAATACATCATCCTAGGAAGACCGTTCCTAGCCACAGCAGGAGCTGTGATAGATGTCAACAGAGGTGAGTTAGTCCTCCAATTGAATGGGGACTACCTTGTGTTTCAGGCACATGGCCATCCCTCTGTGACAAAAGAGAGTAAGCATGAAGAGCTTCTCTCAGTTCAGAGTCAAGAAGAGCCCACACAGTCAAACTCTAAGTTTGGTGTTGTGAGGCCACAACCAAACTCTAAGTTTGGTGTTCAAACCCCATATCCAAATTCTAAGTTTGGTGTTGGGGCTACACTAACATTGACCTGATCACCTTGTGGAGCACTGTCAAGCTAATGACATTAAAGAAGCGCTTGTTGGGAGGCAACCCAATTTTATTTATCTAATTTTATTTATTTTGTTTCTTTGTTATTTTTGTGTTTTATTAGGTACATGATCATGAGGAGTCACGAAAAAATCAAAAAAATTAAAAAACAGAGTCAAAAACAGAAGAAAAAAAAATTTCACCCTGGAGGACGCACGGGCTGGCGTTCAGCGCCCAGAAGGAGCATTTGGCTGGCGTTCAACGCCAGAACAGAGCATCTTTCTGGCGCTGAACACCCAAAACAAGCTACATCCTGGCGTTTAACGCCAGAATGCGCACACAGAGGACAATCTGGCGCTGAACGCCAGAAACAAGCTTGAAACTGGCGTTCAACGCCAGAAACAAGCATTACATGGGCGTTTAACGCCCAGAACATGCATCAATGGCGTTTGAACGCCAGAATGATGCATGAAGGCATGTTACATGCCTATATGGTGAAGGAATGGTATTTCTTTTCACCTCAGGATCTGTGGACCCCACAGGATCCCCACCTACCATATTCCCACCTTCCCTTTTAATCCTAATCACACTCTCTTAATCCAAATCTCATTCTCAATATCACACTTCCCAAAAAAAAACCTTCACCAATCACCTCAATTCCTCTTCCCAATTACTCCATTCACCATTCACATCAACCTCCTCTTCCCCATACACCCCACCTACCTCCATAAAAATTCAAATTCAATTTCCCACCCTTTCCCACCCAAAATGGCCGAACCTATACCCTCCCCCTCCCTATAAATACCCTTTTTTCTTTTCCAATTTCACACAACACAAACCCACATTCTCCCACATAGCCGAACCCTCTTCTCCCTCTCTACCATATTTTCTTCTTCGTCTACTCTTCTTTTCTTTTCTTGCTTGGGGACAAGCAAATTTTAAGTTTGGTGTGGTAAAAAGCCTAAGCTTTTTGTTTTTCATTCACCATCAATGGCACCCAAGACCGGAGTTTCCTCAAGAAAAGGGAAAGGGAAAGCAAAAGCTTCCACTTCCGAGTCATGGGAGAAGGAGAGATTCATCTCCAAAAGCCACCAAGACCACTTCTATGATGTTGTGGCAAAGAAGAAAGTGATCCCTGAGGTCCCTTTCAAGCTCAAGAAGAACATGAGGAAGTGCATCATCAACAAATGCCTCAAGGAATGCACTTTCCTCCTAACAACTATTGGGAGCAACTCAACACTCCTTAGAGGATTTGAGTCATAATGTTGAACAACTAAGGGTGGAACATCATGAACACACCCTCACTCTTCAAGAAATAAGAGAAGATCAAAGAGCAATGAGGGAGGAGCAACAAAGGCAAGGAAGGGACATAGAAGAGTTGAAGAACATCATTGGTCCTTCAAGAAGAAGACGCCACTAAAGGTGGATTCATTCCTTGTTCTTTATTTCTTTCTGTTTTCGGTTTTTAAATGCTATGTTTATTTATGTTTTTGTGTCTCTACTTCATGATCATTAGTATGTAAACCATGCCTTAAAGCTATGAAATAAAATCCATTAGTCCTTCACCTCTCTTAAAAGAAAAATGTTTTAATTCAAAAGAACAAGAAGTACATAATTTTCGAAATTATTAATGAATTTAGTTTAATTGTATTGATGTGGTGGCAATAATTTTTGTCTTCTGAATGAATGATTGAACAGTGCATATGTCTTTGATCTTGTTGTTTATGAGTGTTTAAAATGTTGGTTCTTGAAAGAATGAGGAACAAAGAGAAATGTTATTGATGATCTGAAAAAACATCATGAAATTGATTCTTGAAGCAAGAAAAAAAAAAAGAGGCGAAAATTCTAAAGCATGGATCCAAGGCTTTGAGCATCAATGGATAGGAGGGCCCAAGGAAATTAAATCCGGGCCTAAGCGGCTAAATCAGGCTGTCCCTAAACCATGTGCTTGTGTCATGAAGGTCCAAGTGAAAAGCTTGAGACTGAGTGGTTAAAGTCGTGATCCAAAGCAAAGAGTGTGCTTAAGAGCTCTGGACACCACTAATTGGGGACTTTAGCAAAGCTAAGTCACAATCTGAAAAGGTTCACCCAGTTATGTGTCTGTGGCATTTGTGTATCTGGTGGTAATACTGGAAGACAAATGCTTAGGGCCACAGCCAAGACTCATAAGTAGCTGTGTTCAAGAATCAACATGCTTAACTAAGAAAGTCAATAACACTATCCCAAATTCTAAATTCCCCCAGAGACGCCAATACCTCTAAACTACAAAGGAAAAAGTGAGATGCCAAAGCTGTTCAGAAGCAAAAAGCTACAAGTCCCGCTCATGTGATTGAATTAATATTCATTGATATTTTGGATTTTATAGTATATTCTCTTCTTTTTATCCTATTTGATTTTCAGTTGCTTGGGGACAAGCAACAATTTAAGTTTGGTGTTGTGATGAGCGGATAATTTATACGCTTTTTGGCATTGTTTTTATATAGTTTTAATAAGTTGAGCTACTTTTAGGGATGTTTTCCTTAGTTTTTATGTTAAATTCACATTTCTGGACTTTACTATGAGTTTGTGTGTTTTTCTGTGATTTCAGGTAAATTCCGACTGAAATTGAGGGATTTGAGCAAAACTCTGAAAAAGGCTGACAAAAGGACTGCTGATGCTGTTGGATTCTGACCTCCCTGCACTCGAAGTGGATTTTCTGGAGCTACAGAACTCCAATTGGCGCGCTCTCAACAGCGTTGGAAAGTAGACATCCAGGGCTTTCCAGCAATATATAATAGTCCATGCTTTATTCGAAGAATGACGACGTAACTTGGCGTTAAACGCCAAGTACATGCTGCTGTCTGGAGTAAAACGCCAGAAAAACGTCATGATCCGGAGTCAAACGCCCAAAACACGTCATAACCTGAAGTTTGACGCCAAGAAATGCCTCTACACGTGGATTGATCAAGCTCAGCCCAAACACACACCAAGTGGGCCCCGGAAGTGAATTTATGCATCAATTACTTACTTATGTAAACCCTAGTAGCTAGTCTAGTATATATAGGACCTCTTACTATTGTATTAGACATCCGGGATTGTATTTCTATCCTGTGATCACGTTTTAGGGGGCTGGCCATTCGGCCATGCCTGGACCTCTTGCTTATGTATTTTTAACGGTGGAGTTTCTGCACACCATAGATTAAGGGTGTGGAGCTCTGCTGTACCTCAAAGATTAATGAAGTTCTACTTTCTTTTATTCAATTCCTCTTTTATTCTTATTCCAAGATATTCATTCGTACCCAAGAACATGATGAATGTGATGAGTTAGATAACCCTCATTATTATTCTCACTTATGAGCGCGCGTGATTGACACCACTTCCGTTCTACATGCAACACAAGCTTGAATGTGTATCTCTTAGATTCCCCAACAGAATCTTCGTGGTATAAGCTAGATGGATGGCGGCATTTATGAGGATCCGGAAAGTCTAACCTTGTCTGTGGTGTTCCGAGTAAGATCCTGGGAATCCGGAAAGTCTACCTTGTCTGTGGTGTCCGAGTAGGATTCCGGTAATGAATGACTGTGACGTGCTTCAAACCTGTAACCTGCTGGGCGTAGTGACAACGCAAAAGAATCAATGGATTCTATTCCAGTAGGGGAGGGAACCAACCGGTGATTGGCCGTACTGTGACAGAGTACGTGAGCATTAGCTTTCACTGCGAGGATGGGATGTAGCTATCAACCATGGGTGATGCCTCCAGACTGGTTAGCTGTGCGAGTGACAGCCGCATAGGATATTTCCCCGAGAGGATTGAAAGTAGCCACAGCTGATGGTGAACCCCTATACAAAGCTTGCCATGGAAAGGAGTAAGAAGGATTGAGTAGAAGGAGTAGGGGAGCAGGCGTCCGAGAGCTCTACAGCATCTCCATTCCGCTTATCTGAAATTCCTACCAATGAATCTGCATAAGTATCTCTATCCTTTTTATTATTTCTTTTTATTTAATGATAATCACAATTACTCTTTAATCTCCCTAACTGAGATTTGCAAGGTGACCATAGCTTGCTTCATACCAACAATCTCTGTGGATTCGACCCTTACTCACGTAAGGTATTACTTGGACGACCCAGTACACTTGCTGGTTAGTTGAACGGAGTTGTGAATTCAAGTTAAGAAAATAAACAGTGCCCTAAGAATATACATCCTTTATAAACAAAAGAATAACAAGTGATCACAATTTCGTCCACCAGTCACCTTGTAAATCTCAGTCAGGCAGACTCAAATGGATATGGTGATAAACGAAAATAACATAAAGATAAAGATAGAGATACTTATGTAATTCATTGGTAGGAACTTCAGATAAGCGTATGAAGATGCCTTCCCTTCCGTCTCTCTGCTTTCCTACTGTCTTCATCCAATCCTTCTTACTCCTTTCCATGGCAAGCTTATGCAAGGGTTTCACCGTTGTCAGTGGCTACCTCCCATCCTCTCATTGGAAATGTTCAACGCACCCTGTCACGGCACGGCTATCCATCTGTCGGTTCTCAATCAGGCCGGAATAGAATCCAGTGATTCTTTTGCGTCTGTCACTAACGCCCCGCCCTCAGGAGTTTGAAGCACGTCACAGTCATTCAATCATTGAATCCTACTCAGAATACCACAGACAAGGTTAGACCTTCCGGATTCTCTTGAATGCCGCCATCAGTTCTCGCCTATACCACGAAGACTCTGATCTCACGGAATGGTTGGCTCGTTTGTCAGGCGAGCACTCGGTTGTCAGGCGATCAACCATGCATCGTGCAATCAGGAATCCAAGAGATATTCACTAAGCCTCATATGCTTGTAGAACAAGAGTGGTTGTCAGTCACCTTGTTCATGAGTGAGAATGATGATGAGTGTCACGGATCATCACATTCATCAAGTTGAAGAACAAGTGATATCTTGGACAAAGAACAAGCGGAATTGAATAGAAGAACAATAGTAATTGCATTAATACTCGAGGTACAGCAGAGCTCCACACCTTAATCTATGGTGTGTAGAAACTCCACCGTTGAAAATACATAAGCATAAGGTCTAGGCATGGCCGAATGGCCAGCCTCCCAATGATCTAAGATAGCATAAACGAAGATAGCTACCAAAGTCTACAGATACAATAGTAAAAGGTCCTACTTATAGATAACTAGTAGCCTAAGGTGTACAAAGATGAGTAAATGACATAAAAATCCACTTCCGGGCCCACTTGGTGTGTGCTTGGGCTGAGCAATGAAGCATTTTCGTGTAGAGACTCTCCTTGGAGTTAAACGCCAGCTTTTATGCCAGTTTGGGCGTTTAACTCCCATTTAGGTGCCAGTTCCGGCGTTTAACGCTGGAATTTCTTGAGGTGACTTTGAACGCCGGTTTGGGCCATCAAATCTTGGGCAAAGTATGGACTATCATATATTTCTGGAAAGCCCAGGATGTCTACTTTCCAACGCCGTTGAGAGCGCGCCAATTGGGCTTCTGTAGCTCCAGAAAATCCACTTCGAGTGCAGGGAGGTCAGAATCCAACAGCATCTGCAGTCCTTTTGAGTCTCTGGATCAGATTTTGCTCAGATCCCTCAATTTCAGCCAGAAAATACCTGAAATCACAGAAAAACACACAAACTCATAGTAAAGTCCAGAAAAGTGAATTTTAATTAAAAACTAATAAAAATATACTAAAAACTAACTAAAAGATACTAAAAACATACTAAAAACAATGCCAAAAAGCGTACAAATTATCCGCTCATCACATGTGAATGCCGTTTTCTCTTGATCCTGGGGATCTACTGCAATTTGATTATAACCTGAATATCCATCCAGGAAGCAGTAGTATTCATGACCTGCTAGTCTTTCTAGCATCTGGTCTATGAATGGTAAAGGAAAATGATCCTTTCTGGTGACTGTATTGAGCCTTCTATAATCAATACACATACGCCACCCTGTAACTGTTCTTGTAGGAACCAGTTCATTTTTTTCATTATGAACCACTGTCATGCCTCCCTTCTTAGGGACGACTTGGACAGGGCTTACCCAGGGGCTATCAGAAATAGGATAAATAATCCCAGCCTCTAGTAACTTAGTGACCTCTTTCTGCACCACTTCCTTCATGGCTGGATTCAGCCGCCTTTGTGGTTGAACCACTGGCTTGGCGTCACCCTCCAGTAAGATCTTGTGCATGCATCTGGCTGGGCTAATGCCCTTGAGATCACTGATGGACCACCCAAGAGCTGTCTTGTGTGTCCTTAACACTTGAATTAGTGCTTCCTCTTCCTGTGGCTCTAAGGTAGAGCTTATGATTACAGGAAAGGTATCACCTTCTCCCAGAAATGCATATTTCAGGGATGGTGGTAATGGTTTGAGCTCAGGTTTAGGAGGTTTCTCCTCTTCCTGAGGGATTTTCAGAGGTTCTATTATTCTCTCTGATTCCTCCAGATCAGGCTGAACATATTTAAAGATGTCCTCTAGCTCTGATTCGAGACTCTCAGCCATATTGACCTCTCTTACCAGAGAGTCAATGATATCAACACTCATGCAGTCATTTGGGGTGTCTGGATGTTGCATAGCTTTGACAACATTCAACTTGAACTCCTCCTCATTGACTCTCAGGGTTACTTTCCCTTTTTGGACATCAATGAGGGTTCGGCCAGTTGCTAGGAAAGGTCTTCCTAGAATGAGAGTTGCACTCTTGTGCTCCTCCATTTCCAGCACCACAAAGTCAGTAGGAAAGGCAAATGGCCCAACCTTGACAATCATATCTTCAATCACGCCTGATGGGTATTTAATGGAGCCATCAGCAAGTTGAAGACATATCTGGGTTGGTTTGACTTCTTCATTCAAACCGAGTTTTGTGATAATAGATGCAGGTATTAGGTTGATACTTGCCCCAAGGTCACATAGAGCTTGCTTGGCACAATTATCCTCTAATGTGCATGGTATCATAAAGCTCCCGGGATCTTTAAGCTTCTCAGGTAAGCTTTTCAGAATGACTGCACTGCATTCTTCAGTGAGGTAAACTTTTTCAGTTTCCCTCTAATCCTTCTTATGACTTAAGATCTCTTTCATGAACTTAGCATAAGAGGGTATTTGCTCAAGTGCTTCTGCAAACAGAATCTTTATTTCAAGAGTCCTGAGATAGTCTGCAAAGTGAGAAAATTGCTTATCCTGTTCCGCTTGGCGGAGTTTTTGAGGATAAGGCATTTTGGCTTTGTATTCCTCAACCTTAGTTGCTGCAGGTTTATTACTTATAGAAGTGGGTTGGGAAGCCTTTTTAGAAGGGTTGTTATCAGCACTTGTATGTGACTGATCCCCCACTGGCATTTGAATACCAGGAATAGAAGCTGGAGTGGCGTTAGACGCCACCTCCTTGTTTGTTACTGGCGTCTGAACGCCAGAACTATGCTCCCTTTGGGCGTTCAACGCCGGATTCATGCTTGTTTCTGGCGTTGAACGCCAGGAATGAGCATGGGCTGGGCGTTTAGCGCCAGCATTATTCCTCTCTGGGCTCTGATTGTCCTCAGAGGGATTTTGAGTAGCCATTTGTTCATTTCTTGGCTTCCTGCTGTTTTGAAGTGAAGTGTTTAATGTTTTCCCACTTCTTAATTGAACTGCTTGGCATTCTTCTGTTATTTGTTTTGACAGTTGCTTTTCTGTTTGCTTTAACTGTACTTCCATATTCCTGTTAGCCATTCTTGTTTCCTGTAGTATTTCCTTGAATTCGGCTAGCTGCTGAGTTAGAAAGTCTAGCTGCTGATTAAATTCATTAGCTTGATCTACCGGATTGAGTTCAGCAGTTACTGTTTTAGCTTCTTCTTTCATGGAGGATTCACTGTTTAGGTACATATGCTGATTTCTGGCAACTGTATCAATAAGCTCTTGAGCTTCTTCAATTGTTTTTCTCATATGTATAGATCCACCAGCTGAGTGGTCTAGAGAATTATGAGCTTTTTCTGTAAGCCCATAGTAGAAGATGTCTAATTGCACCCATTTTGAAAACATTTCAAAGGGGCATTTTCTTAGCATCTCTCTGTATCTCTCCCAGGCATCATAAAGGGATTCATTATCTCCTTGTTTGAAGCCTTGGATACTTAGCCTTAGCTGTGTCATCCATTTTGGAGGGAAATAGTGATTCATGAATTTTTCTGACAGCTGTTTCCATGTCTTTATGCTGTTCTTAGGTTGGTTATTTAACCACCTCTTAGCTTGATCTTTTACAGCAAATGGAAACAGTAATAATCTGTAGACATCCTGATCTACTTCCTTATCATGTATAGTGTCAGCAATTTGTAAAAATTGTGCCAGAAACTCTGTAGGTTCTTCGTGTGGAAGACCGAAATACTGGCAGCTTTGCTGCACCATGATAATGAGCTGAGGATTCAACTCAAAGCTACTAACTCCAATGGAGGGTATACAGATACTATTCCCATATGAAGCAGTAGTGGGGTTAGTATACGACCCCAGAGTCCTCCTGGACTGTTCATTTCCACTTAATTCCATGATGGAACAAGGGAGATGATATGTATGTTGATATTATTTATTTTATAGCAATGGAATAAATAAAAACGGAATAAAAAAATTTGAAAATATTTTGTAAAGATTTTCGAAAAATTTTGAAATTGAAATTTGAAATTTTTTATATAAAAATTTCGAAATTATTGTTTAAAATTAGTTAGAAAAGATTTTTTTTTGAATTTTGAATTTTATGATGAAAGAGAAAACAAATAAAAGACACAAGATTTAAAATTTTTAGATCTAATGCTCCTTATTTTCGAAAATTTTGGAGGAAAAACACCAAGGAACACCAAACTTAAAAATTTTAAGATCAAAACACAAGAAAAACTCAAGAACGCCTTGAAGATTCACAAGAACACAAGAACAAAAGAAAGAACACCAAACTTAAAATTTTTAGAAAACTTCACTAAATTTTCAAAAATTGAAGAAAATTAACAATAAAACACCAAACTTAAAGTTTGGCACAAGATTAAATCAAGAAAAATTATTTTTTTTTTAAAAGAAGTTTTGAAATAAAGATACCCAATTACCAAGAACATAGACCAACGCTCTAGCCAATTGGGCAGAAAAGGTAACAATTGTTCTGAGTAGGTATATTTCTTTTTGGAAGACTAATGCTTTGGATTAGTACAAGAAAAACAAGAAAAGACACAGAACAAGAAAAACTCAAGATCAAACAAGAAAATAAGCAAGAACAACTTGAAGATCAATGAAGAACAAAGAACACAAGTTCGAAAAATTTTTAAAGAAAAATATCAAATATGTAATTGACACCAAACTTAGAACAAGACACTAAACTCACGAAAAACTTAAAAATTGATAAAGAAAAGTAATATTTTTGAAATTTTTTTTTTAAAAAGGGATAATAAAAGATGCAATTCTAGTAAAAAAAGAATAAATTCTTCCTAATCTAAGCAACAAAATAAACTTTTAGTTGTTCAAACTCGAATAATCTCCAGCAACGGCACCAAAAACTTGGTGCACGAATTTGCAATCCGTACAACTAACCAGCAAGTGCACTGGGTCGTCCAAGTAATACCTTACGTGAGTAAGGGTCGATCCCACGGAGATTATTGGTTTGAA
The DNA here is from genome assembly GCF_014773155.1 of Arachis stenosperma. NCBI lineage: Eukaryota > Viridiplantae > Streptophyta > Magnoliopsida > Fabales > Fabaceae > Arachis > Arachis stenosperma. The sequence goes on from NW_026651371.1 coordinate 710,400, forward strand.
GCAAGCTATGTTTATTTATTATTCTTAGTCAGGATATTAATTAAAATTATCAATTGGAATTATTAGATTGGAAAAAGAAGAGGGAATAAAATCGTTACTTGTTGTGCAGTAATGGGAAATATGTTGGAGTTTTGGAGATGCTTTGTCCTCTGAATTTCTGCAATGTAATATTCAACTCAATTGTTTGTAAAGCATGTCTACGGCAAGTTGTATGTAGGGTGTCACTATTGTCAGTGGCTACCTCCCATCCTCTCAGTGAAAACGGTCCAGATGCTCTGTCACAGCACGGCTAATCAGCTGTTGGTTCTCGATCATGTTGGAATAGGATCCATTGATCCTTTTGCGTTTGTCATCACGCCCAGCAATCGCGAGTTTGAAGCTCGTCACAGCCATTCAATCCCGGAATCCTACTCGGAATACCACAGACAAGGTTTAGACTTTCTGGATCCTCAAGAATGGCCGCCATCAATTCTAGCTTATACCGCGAAGATTCTAATTAAAGAATCTAAGAGAAGCTCATTCAATCTGATGTAGAACAGAGGTGTTTGTTAGGCACGCGTTCATGAGTTGAGGAAGGTGATGAGTGTCACGGATCATCACCTTCTCTATAATTAAGCGCGAATGAACATCTTAGATAGGAGCATACAAACGTTTGAGTGGAGAAATAGAAACAATTGCATTAATTCATCGAGACGCTGCAGAGCTCCTCACCTCCAACAATGGAGTTTAGAGACTCATGCCGTCAAAGTGTATAAAGTTCAGATCTAAAAATGTCATGAGGTGCAAGATAAGTCTCTAAAAGTTGTTTAAATAGTAAACTAGTAACCTAGGTTTACAGAATATGAATAAACTAAGGTAATTGGTGCAGAAATCCACTTCTGGGGCCCACTTGGTGTGTGCTGGGGCTGAGACTAAAGCTATCCACGAGCTGAGGCTTTTCTTGGAGTTGAACTCCAAGTTATAACGTGTTTTGGGCGTTCAACTCCGGATCATGACGTGTTTCTGGCGTTTAACTCCAAACAGCAGCATGTACTTGGCGTTCAACGCCAAGTTACGTCGTCTATCTTCGCGCAAAGTATGGATAATTATATATTGCTGGAAAGCCCTGGATGTCTACTTTCCAACGCCGTTGAGAGCGCGCCAATTGAACTCATGTAGCTCCAAAAAATTCATTCCGAGTGCAGGGAGGTCAGGATCCAACAGCATCAGCAGTCCTTTTTCAGCCTAACTCAGATTTTTGCTCAGCTCCCTCAATTTCAGCCAGAAATTACCTGAAATCACAGAAAAACACACAAACTCATAGTAAAGTCTAGAAATGTGAATTTTGCCTAAAAATTAATAATATTCTACTAAAACTAATTAAAACATACTAAAATCTACATGAAATTACCCCCAAAAAGCGTATAAAGTATCCGCTCATCAGAAATTAACAAATAAAACCCTAATTCTAGAGAGAAGGGGGAGCTTCTCTCTCTAGAAACTAAAAGAAAACATAATAAAAGCTAAACCTAATTGCCCCCTTCATCCATCTTCAATTTGGACTTAAAAAGCTTCAGAAATGAGTTGGATTGGGTTTTGGGGGCCCAGAAATTGCCCCAAGCGGTTTCCAATTAATGAGCTCATGTGCAGGGACCTGTGCGGATGAACAGATGTGTACGTCTGCACACTTGCTGAATCATAACCTATGCATGTGCACATATTGTGTGCGTACGCACACTTCAACTTAGTCCACTATTATAAATTATATATCATTTCGAAGCCCCGAAAGTTAGCTTTTCAATGCTGCTAGAACTGCCTCATTTAGACCTCTGTAGCTCAAGTTATGATCAATTTAGTACCGAGAGGTCAGGCTTGACAATTTTTCAAATCCCATTTCTTCATGGTTTCTTCCTTTTGCATGCTCTTCTCCTCACTTATCCAACCCATACTTGCCTTGAAAAGGTGAAATCACTTAACAAATACATCAAGGCACCAAATGGGATTAAAGTGAATAAAATTGACTAAATTTAACACAAAAGAGCATGTTTTCACTTTTAAGCACAATTTAGGAAGAAATATCAAAAGCATGCTTTTTAGATGAATAAATGTGGGTTTATGTGATAAAATTCACTCAAATCAAACCAAAATATATCGTCAAATATGGACTCATCAACTCCCCCACACTTAAACAATAGCATATCCTCAAGCTAAACATAACCAAAGGAGATAAATGAAAGGGAAATAATTTATTTAATGCAACTACTTATTTGCATGCAACTATACTAAATGCTATCTACCTATATTTACAATATGATTCCTATTGAGTTTGGCAAAAACAAACAAAACAATCTCAATCAATCCAAAGTAGAAACTTAGGTCTAAGACAAAGCAAATATAGCAATGTAATCAATGTCCGAAGATTGATTTGAAATTTTCAAAAATAAGTTCAACAACTTGCAAGAAGATACAAGATAAGGGGTGGAAACATAAAATTGAGCGATTGAACCCTTCATCAGATGTGTTTACACTCTAGTCGCTCAGTGTTTAGGGCTTAATCACTCAATCCTCCTTTAATCATGTTTCTCAAAGATTTGCAAGTCGTCTAACAATCAACTAATATTGGTGTATGAATGCAAATATCATGAGGACTTTTTTGGGTTGTAATGGGGATTAGGTAAATGTAGGATTAATATGGTTAAGTGGGCTAATAGATTGGATCTTTGATTAGCTCAAGTATCCCACCTAATCCTATATCATCCTATATACATAAGAAAACAATCTAACTACCCATTTATCCCTTTTTCTCACATTCAGTCATGCATGCTTCTTTTTAATTCAACCACATATGCATCTTTTATTTACATTATTATTATTATTTCTTTTTTCTTTTTTTTCTTTTTTTCTTTTTTTTTGGTCCTACAAGAGAGATGCATATGTTCCAAGTAATGAATGCTTGAGTGTTTTCCCACTTTTCCAAATACTCTCAATGAATACCCCAAAGAACTAACTACCAATATTTTCCACAAATTCTCCCACACTTTATTAACACACACACTCAAACCCAAGCTAATCAAAGATACAATTCAAGGACATAATGGTTTTTCACTTAGGGTGAATGATGTGCTTATAATGAGAACAAAAGGGGAATTAAAAAGCTCGAAAGTGGTTTGCAAAGGTAGATGTAAGGGTTGGCCATATGGGTTAGTGAGTTCAATTTCAAAGATGGCCTCAATCATACTAAATACAAGTCAAAACATCAAACATAGGACATATAGACTAAACCAAATCTAAGATTACAATCATAAAAGCAGTTTAACACACAAGAACAAAAATTGTGGTTGAAAATGTGCAACCACACAATCAAAGCTCAAATCTCACTTGGTATTTGTTCAAGCTCTTTTCTATGTTCCATAAAAGGATACTTCAAGCAAGTTCAAAAACAATGTTTAAATCCAATCAAAGGAATGCCCAAAAAGAGATTTCATAAAAATTCTTTGTAATTTTACCAAACTTATTTATCCTACTATGCAAATGCAAACATTTACTAAAATAAAACTATAAGCACTAAAGAGATATGTACAAATAATACCAAACAAAGTATAATACAATAAAAGTCTAACAAATATTCACAAAAATATACTATCAAAACTAGAAAAATAGTGCAAGTGTTGAGAAAGAGAGAATTTACACCCCAAAAGATGTGGATCCTTGATAAACCCCGATTTTATGGTTTATCTTATGCTTATTTTGGGGGATTTTATCACCTTTTCTCACATTTATTCAATGAAATAGCATGGTTTTGAAATTCTTCCTTAATTTGTACTTAAGTGTAAAAACATGCTTTTTAGGCCCTTAAATTGGTGATTTTAACTCACTTTAATTCCATTCGATGCCTTGATATATTTGTTATGTGATTTTAGGTTCATAAGGCAAGTATTGGATGGAAGAAATAAGGAAAAAGCATACAAAGTGGAGAATGCATGAGGAAACAAGAATTGGGAATGTATCGATGGGCGCGCACGCGTACAAGGCGCACATGCGCAAAAGTGATTTCGCATAGAGACGTGATAGCAAGGATTGGTACCGGTTCGGTTTTTCCACAAAATATTCCCGTTGTTAGTATAGTCCAAACCGATAGTCAACTCTCGCATCAAATTAAAATTTAGTTTTGTCACAAGTACAAACTCCAATGAAAATTAACCGAAGTATTTAGACTCTAGGTCGTCTCACGAGGATTGCAATGAAGTGGTCAATTATTGGCTACGAAGGGGCAAAGGGGGTTTTGATTTATATGAGAGGCAAGAAAAGTAAATCAAGCAAGTAACTAAAGAAAGCAAGTAATAAAGAGAGACATTCATGGCAAGAATTGAGATCATAGGCCTCCCATCCTAGTCACTAATAACAATAATTAACAAGAATTTATCTTATTTCATCATCTCTAACATTGGAAGAAGGTGTAAGTTATCTTCCATGAGAGAAAGTCAAACAAGACTAGCTAATCTCAATCCAAAAGTCCTAATCGCCCAGCTAATTGAATTAGTAAGAGATTAGAGTCAATGAAAATCATACTAGCTAACAACTCTAGATCACCAATCTAAATTGCGTTTTCATGACTCAAGATTGCCCAATTACTCTTTCCAAGCCAAGAATGCTCAAAATCTACTCTAAAGCCCAACCAAGCATTTTGTCAAACACTTGGAAGGCATAAAAGGAAAGCATAATAAATGACAAGAAATAGTAAAATCTAACAACTACTAATTACAAGGAAACAAGATCAACAACTCAAATCAACAATAAAAAGAACATCAAACATTAAATTTCATTAAACATAAATCAAATCCAACATGAGCATCCATGAAAATAAAAGAGACATAAACGTAAAATTAACACTACAAACCATGAGAATGAAAGAGTAGAAGCATGAAATCATAAAGAAAACAAGATAAAAACATGAGATTGAACCTAGATCTAGAAGAGATTAACCTAACCTAACCTAATTCTAGAGAGAAGAGGGAGCTTCTCTCTCTAGAAACTAACCTACATGATGGCAAAACTACAAACAATTGCTCCCCCCTTTGCTTGGGCTTCAATTCTTCATGAAATACACTCAGAAACAGGTTAGAATTGGGCCTGGGCTGCTCAAAAATTGCCCGCAGCGTTTTGCCTTTAAGTGAGTCACATGCGAGTATCGGCGCATATGCGCCATGTGCGCGTGCGCATCAATTGGCTATTTCTTCATCCGCGCAGAGACGTCATGTACGTATGCACATCTCTATGCGAAATCACTTTTGCGCGTGCGCACCTTGTACGTGTGCGCGCCCATCGATGAATTCCCAATTCTTGTTTCCTCATGCATTCTCCACTTTTCATCCTTCTTTCCTCATTTCTTCCATCCAATACTTGCCTTATGAACCTGAAATTACTCAACAAACATATCAAGGCATCGAATGGAATTAAGATGAATTAAAATCACCAATTTAAGGGCCTAAAAAGCATGTTTTTACACTTAAGCACAATTCAAGGGAGAATTACAAAACCATGCTATTTTATTGAATAAATGTGGGAAAAGGTGAATAAATCCCCTAAAATAAGCACAAGATAAACTACAAAATTGGGGTTTATCAAATCTCCCCACACTTAAACTAAGCAAGTCCTCATGCTAAAATCAAGAAAGAAGCAAAGGGGTCTAAACATTTATTCAATGCAAACTAACTAAATGCAACCTATCTATATGCAATATATCCATATGCAATATATCTGAATGCATGCAATGACTTAATCAAAATAAATCAACTTCCATGAATACATGTGTAAGTACAAGGGCTAAAGGCATAGCAATCAAATCAAACCCACAATTGAATTGAATTATTGGATGAATTTATAAACTTGCAAGAATGGGTGATCTTGGGTGGAAACATGTAATTGAGCGATCGAACCCTCACCGGATATGTATCCGCTCTGGTCACTCAAGTGTATGGGGTTGATTTACTCAATTCTCCCCTGATCATGCTTTCCAAGATTTGTTTTTCATCTAACAATCAACAATTATTTCATGCATGCATACAAATATCATGAGGTCTTTCCCATAGGTTGTAATGGGGCTAAGGTTAAGGTAAGGATGCATATGGTCAAGTGGACTAGAATTTGAATCTTTGATTAACCTAAGCTTTCCACCTAACCTATATAACAACCTATACAATTCAAAGCTAATTTAACTACCCATTCTTCACTTTTTCACACACTCATGCATTCTATTTTTGGTCACCACACATATGCATTGACTTTTATTGAGCTTTACTTGGGGCATTTTGTCCCCTTTTTATTGCTTGTATTTTTCTTTCTTTTTCTATTTTTTTATATATACATATATATTTTTTCTTTATTTTGTATTATTTATCATTATTATATTTTTTTCTTTGCAATAAAGTATATACAAAAGTATCAATGCATATATATGGTTTTACATTCAATGCATGAGTATGTACCCAATTCCCAAAATTTTGACAAAAATACAAAAATACACTTTTATCCCAACCAATATTCCCAACTCTCCCAAACTTGAGTGATAAGCACTCTCACTAGCCTAAGCTAATCAAAGATCCAAATAAGGGACATTTATTATTTTTCGCTTCAGGCTTGTAATGTGCTAAGATTAAGAACAAGTGGGTTTAGCGTAGGCTCAAAGTTGGTTAACAATGGAAGATAAAAGGTAGGCTATATGGGTAAGTGAGCAATTTGAAACAATGGCCTCAATCATATAAGTGCATGTATACATAAAATAATGGACATATAGAATCAGACAAATCAAAGATCACAATCATAGAGAGAGAATAATGCACACAAGAATGAAAAAAAGTGGTTATATGATGTAACCACACAATTAGGCTCAAATCTCACATGCTTGTGTTCTTAGCTCAAAAACATGATCCACAATTGTATAATTCAAGCAAGTTCTAAAAAAATGTTTTTCAATTAATTGGGGTGCCTTATAGGTAAAATTCTTGAAAAATTTCATGATTTTGACTAAGCTTAATATATATACAATGCAAGAAAATGCAACTAAAAATCCTAAAATGAAATGCAAAGGTGTTGGGATTAGAAACTTGTTACCCAAAAATGCCGAGTGGTCGGACGACCTCCCCACACTTAAAAGTTTGCACCGTCTTCGGTGCACTCAAAGATGAGCAAGGGGGTACAACGACCTTCCTAGTTACCACCTCTAGCTGGTGGGTCAACCGGTTGCTGCATGTCCTTTTCCTGCTTCCATTGTTGCTTATGATGACTTATCCTGAAAATAGAAAATAGGAGATAATAAGACAAGTAAATGCACAAGCAAGGAAGCATGGATTGTTGGAATGAGGTAATTCACTAGAATTGAGTGAGTGAGTTACTGTGACATTGATGAAAAATAGGCATGTGGATCCTAACTTGCATGTGGTTTAGAATTCACACCCTGGAATTTAAAAGCCATGTCACAATTATACAAAAGGAGTATGCACTTCACTCATTCTAGTGTGCTTGAAATACTTCAAAAAACTTGTAGGTTAAATCAACCAAACAAGTAATGACGCATATTGAAGTTGTTGTAACATATAAGTGACATACAGGTGAAATACATGGATGCTATAGAACTTAGGAAAAAGAAGATAGAAGTGGAAATCAATCACATAGCAAGCATTGTCCACAAAGCTTTACAAAGCTCAAAAATATATCACTAGGTAAGCTTTCGATCCGAATTCACAACTCTACAATCTCAATGCATGAAATAAGTGATGTGAATAAGGGTAAATCACAAACAAGCATCACCTAAAAAATGCAATGATAATATACATTTGCCTAGCAATGGACGATGAATGCATGGTGGCCAAAACATGCAATTCAAAAGAGTTAAGAAGCTTAAAGGCAATGTAACATGTACTTGGTATTCACAAACATTAAACATGAAAAGTTCCAAACCAAGTAACCAAATACAACCTCAACAAGGAAATCTAACAGTGACAATTAACATCAATGATGTTAAACTAACATCCTATCAGTAATAAGCAGCAGTAAATAGTAAACAAGATTAGTTATCCAACACTTATAATGGAAAACAAAAATTAAACAAAAATTAAAATAACTAACTAACTAAAAGAAATGGTGTTACATGGTGTTTGGTAGTGTTGGATGATGTTTGAAGGGTGAAAAGAAAAGAAGAGAAGAGAGAAGAAGGAAAGAAACGGAAAAAGGAGAAGAAAAGAAGGTGAGTGAAACAGGGCAATCCACGCGTGCGCGTCATGTACGCGTAAGCGTGGATTCATGACATGGTAGCGACGCGTACGCGCAAGGTACGCGTGCGCGTGCCCTGGGGTACAAAGTTGGCACACTTCAGGCACAACTCTCGGGTGAATGTATGGGAAGTGGAAAAATTCAATCCACGCGTACGCGTACATGACGCGTGCGCGTGGATGGTCGAAATTGCTTGATTCACGCGTACGCGTGAAGCATGCGTGCATGTGGATGGTGCTTTATTTTTCAAATTCTTTCTATGTTTTTGCACCAAACAAAGCATTCCCAACCTCCAAACATCACAAAATCATATTTAACATACTAGACTCCCAATTAAACATATCTAACCAAACAAAACATAAAACCAAACTAAGTATTAGCAATATTTACAAAAAGGTAAAAGAAAAGATGTTACCATGGTGGGGTGCCTCCCACCTAGCACTTTTGTTTATTGTCCTTAAGTTGGACTTATGGGGAGCTCCTTATCAAGGTGGCTTGTGCTTGAATCCATCCTTGAACATCCACCAATGCTTGGACTTCCATTGTGCTTAATCATTCAAAGTTAATAACTCCAAGCTTTGATGGAGTTCTTCACTAACCATAGGCTCCCAAAGTTGATATTTGATGAGCGGATAATTTATACGCTTTTTGACATTATTTTTATACAGTTTTTAGTACGATTTAGTTAGTTTTTAGTATATTTTTATTAGTTTTTAAGCAAAATTCACATTTTTGGACTTTACTATGAGTTTGTGTGTTTTTTTGTGATTTCAGGTATTTTCTGGCTGAAATTGAGGGACCTGAGTAAAATTCTGATTCAGAGGCTGACAAAGGACTGCAGATGCTGTTGGATTCTGACCTCCCTTCACTCGAAGTGGATTCTCTGGAGCTATAGAACTCTAAATGGCGCGCTCTTAATTGTGTTGGAGAGTAGACGTCCAGGGCTTTCCAGCAATATATAATAGTCTATACTTTGCGCAACTTTTGATGACGTAAAATGGCGTTAAAACGCCAGCTCTCTGCCCTTTTCTGGCGTCAAAACGCCAGAACTGGCATAAAAGTTGGAGTTAAACGCCCAAACTGGCACCAAAGCTGGTTTTTAACTCCAAGGAAGATCTCTATACGTGAAAGCTTCAATGCTCAGCCCAAGCACACACCAAGTGGGCCCAGAAGTGGATTTCTGCATCATTTACCTATTTCTGTAAACCCTAGTAGCTAGTTTCATTAAAAATAGGACCTTTTACTATTGTATTTGACATCTTTGGAATTTGACATCTTTGGAACGTTTTCCTTAGACATTGGGGCGGCTAGTCATTCGGCCATGCCTAGACCTTGTTCTTATGTATTTTCAACGGTGGAGTTTCTACACACCATAGATTAAGGTGTGCAGCTCTGCTGTTCCTCGAGTATTAATATAATTACTACTATTTTCTATTCAATTCAAGCTTATTCTCATTCTAAGACATTCACTTGCACTTCAACCTGATGAATGTGATGATTCGTGACACTCATCATCATTCTCACCTATGAACGCGTGACTGACAACCACTTTCGTTCTACTTAAGATTGAGCGTGTATCTCTTAGCCTCCATTCCGAAAGATCGAAGTCTTCGTGGTATAAGCTAGAATTATTGGCGGCCAGTCCTGAGATCTGGAAAGTTTAAACCTTGTCTGTGGTATTCCAAGTAGGATCTGGGAAGGGATGACTGTGACGAGCTTCAAACTCGCGAGTGTTGGGTGAAGAGGGAACTTTTGCGTGGTCTAGAATTCAGAATAAATTCCCGTTGCAAGTATAGCTTCTAAACCAACAAAAGTCCTTTCCTACAAACGTTTTGGTTGTCACAATTAACAAACCCCTAAATAAATTGATAACCGAAGTATTCAAACGTCGGGTCATCTTCTCAAGGAACTGCAGGGAGGTATGTTCTTATTATTGGTTATGAGTTTTGTAAATTGGGGGTTTTGAAAGTAAGGAACAAGTAATTTAATTGACAAGTAAAATAAATAAATAACTATAAAATAAACTCTTGGCAAGGTATGACAATTCGGAAGTCCTATCCTAATTATCCTTATCAATGATGATGAGAATCGAGTTTAATCCCACTTAGTTAACATTTACTAAATAAAGGAAGGTCAAGTGGACTAATCAGTTTGATCCTCAGGTCCTAGTCAATTCCCAAGGAAAGACTAGAGTTATTGGAATGCGATTCGATTAGCGAAAATAACAATTATCAATCACGATGAGTTTGATAACTCAAGAATTTCCAATTGATCAATTAAAGCCAAAAGGGAAAAATCTAAATTATTTATATAAATAAAGGAAAGTAATCACAATTCTGAAATACCTCAAGTTGCACTAATAAAGATATCAAATGTAACATGGAAGAGTTCATAAATTAAATTGAGAAAATAATAAAAAGGAATATTGAACCTGATAAAGAGTCGGAATGCTAAATTGAAATAACAAGAAATCCTAATCCTAAAACCTAAGAGAGAGGAGAAAACCTCTCTTTCTAAAAACTATATCTAAACTATGAAAAGTGAATAACTGGAGATCTCTCCCTGAATGGATGCATTCCCCATTTATAATCCTTTAATCTGTGTTCTCTGGGCTTGGATCTGGGCCAAAAACGGCTTTAGAAATCGCTGGGAGCATTTTCTGTAATTTCTGATGCGTGGCGTCTATCACGCGTCTACATGGGTCACGCGGTCGCGTCATCTGGAGTTTTTCTTGTCACGCATTTGCTTCGATCATGCGTCCGTGTCATCTATGTGCTGCTTAAGGCGTGCGGCCGCGTCAGTCATGCGTTCGCGTCGCTCCCTTTTCGCGCTGGGCATGCGGCCGCGTCGTCCATGCATTCGCGTCGCTGCCAGTTTCTTCAAAAACTCCATTTTGTGCTTTCCTTCCATTTTTATATATTTCCTTTCCATCCTTTAAGTCATTCCTGCCTTAGAAGCTCTGCAACTACTCAACACATAAATCACGGCATCGAATGGTATTAAAGGGTAATTAAAATAATTATTTTTAAAGCATAGGAAACATGTATTTCACATATATGACATAATAAGGAAGGGAAAGTAAAACCATGCAAATAGTATGAATAAGTGGGTGAAGATTTGATAAAAACCACTCAATTGAGCATAAGATAAACCATAAAATAGTGGTTTATCAATCTCCCCACACTTAAACATTAGCATGTCCTCATGCTAAGCTCAAGAGAAGCTATAAAGGAGTGAAGAGAAATGATAGAGAGTGTTCAATGCAACTTATCTATGTGAATGCAACTACATGCAAAATGTTTCTACCTACTTGGTTAAAAGTAAATAAGTTCTCCAAGACAAACATGAATCAGATTCCATTAATTCAAATTACACAATAAAAGACAAGTAAACTTGTAAGAAGACAGCTCATGAAAGAAGGGAACATAGAATCAAGTATTGAACCCTCACTGGTAGTGTATATCACTCTAATCGCTCAAGTGTCTAGGGTCAATCACTCTACTTTTCCCTAATCATACTTTCTAAATTTTGTTCTTCATCTAACCAATCAACAAATATTTAGTATACCCATGCACACATCATGAGGTCTTTTCAAGGTTGTAATGGGGCTAAGGCAAGGGTGATGATATATGTATGGCTAAGTGAGCTATAAATTGAATCTTTGAGTAACCTGAGCTATCACCTAACATACATACATTCTATATAACTTCTAAAATCATGCCTAGCTACCCATAATTCCCACTTTTGTATAATTCCCATACTCATGTACCAAAATTTTTTTATATTTCTTTACTTTTATCACATGTGCATTGATCTTTATTAAAGCTTAACATTGGGATAATTTTATCCCCTTATTCACTTACTTATTTATTGAATTTTTTTTTTGAAACATAACTTATCAATGCACATGGATTTTCCATTATTTTTTTCTATTTTAGTTTTTCATGAGTAGGTTCCCAATTCCTAATATTCAAATAAATTAGAAACATGATACATTCTCTTATTAACCTATGTTCCCACAGTTTCCCCACACTTAGTTGATACACAATCTCTATCTTAAGCCAACCAAAGATTCAATTGGGATATTTAATTTGTTTTTCTGCTTAAGGCTAGTGATGTGGTAAAATATAGAATAAATGGGATTAAAAAGCTCAAAGTGGCTGATAAGGGTGACATAAAAGGGTAGGCTTATTTGGGATAAGTGAGCAAAACAAGTAATGGCTTCAATCATATGCAAGCATGTAAATACACTAAATAATGGATATATAGAATGGAACAAAGTAAAGATTGTAATCATAGAGAAGAAAACACACAAGAATAAAAATTTATGGTTAAATAATGTAACCATGCAATTAAGCTCAAATCTCACAGGTTGTGTGTTCTTTGGCTAAAAAAAACATGTTCCAAATGCAACTTCCAAACAAGTTTAACACAAATTTTTCAATTTAAATTAGTGAAATACTGTAAAAATTTCTTGAAAAAGAAAATATTACTTCAACCAAGTAGTAACTAAATGCATAAAATCAAACAAACATGCAAATGCAACAATTAACAAATTAACATTGGTGTTGAAAAAAAGAAGTAACTAACCCACGGAGATCGGTATCGACCTCCCCACACTTAAAGATTGCACCATCCTCGGTGCATGCTAAGATGTACAGGTGGATGGGTGGCTCCGTAGTTAGTGCTCTTTTTGTTCCTTTCCTTGCCGGTGGTTTGGGAGTAGCTTTCTGTTTACCTTTCTTGGTGGCCATCCTGAAAGGGGAAAAAGAAAGTAACTTTTAAAGCTAAGGGTTAGAGCAAGGAAGAGAACGGGAAAGGTGGTAATCAATGCACAGTAAAGAAGAATGACGTTAACACATGGTCATGACTACATGTGAAAAGTCATCAATGGAAATATCGCAAGTGCATGTGATGACAGTTAAATGCAAGGTATTTATTGGCATGCCGGTAAAGGCATGAGTAGCATAGATCAAGCATTCAATGTCTAAGTTAGATTACCAAGTTTTCCAAACTAACAATATGCTTGTAATAACAATTATATAAAAATAATAAAATAGAAAAAGGGTTTTGTGAAAAGTAAGCATTTAGAGTAGTGGATTAAAAGAAATCTAAAAATAGTGCACAATGCCATACGGGCGTTTTCACAAACACATAGTATGCATGTTAAATAAGGTATGGAAAGTATTAAATTGAACATGCAAGCAACCCTATAAAAAAATAATATATAATTGTCAAACAATTTCTTAACAATCCACAAGCAAAATAATGACCCAAATAAATTTCCAACACCAATTAAAATAATGCAATGAATGAAAGTATGCAAATAAATTAAATGAAATAGAATGGAAGTGAAGAGGGATGAGAAGTTAAAGAGATGAAGAAAAAGAAAGTAAGAAAAGGAAGAAGAAAGAAATAAGAAGGAAAAGAAAAGATTTAGATTTGGGGAAGAAAAGATAAGATGTTTGGCTAATCTAGATAAGCTGTGCGCCGCTTGTGACGGGGACGCGTCAGTGACGCGTTCGCGCGGATAGCGCTTCTTTGAAATGATGCGGACGCATCATCCACACGGTCGCGTGGATCGATTTGTGCCATTAGCGCGAGGGCAGCCTCGAGCACGCACAACTCTCTGTTTGATATGCATATTGCCAAAATTTAGGGTGACGCGGTCGCATGGGGTGACGCGATCGCGTGGATGGCCTATTTTGAAAAATGACACGGATGCGTGGGGCACGCGTTCGCATGGTAGGGCTTGTGCTTCTAGCATGAGTCCAGCCCAATTCCAGCTCAACTTTCGGCCATACACCTTTTTTACGTCGATTTTGGGGCATGCGTTCGCGTGGGTGACGCGGACGCGTGGGAGGCATTTTTCCCACATGACGCGGACGCGTCAGCGACGCGGTCGCGTGGGTCAAATTGTGCCAAAGGCACACCTCCAACCACGCTCTCGTGTGACTCTCTGTAAAATCTCTTTTCTTCCTTGAGGCACATATGACGCGGACGTGTCGGCAACGTCGCGTGCCTTCTCCTTCTTTTTTTTAATGCAGTATGCAGAATGCAATGCTAATATGAATGTTATGCATGATTCCAGGTTCAATCAAAGCTCAAAAACAAACAAAACAGACTAAAATTAAAACTGAAAAAAGAACGATCATACCATGGTGGGTTGTCTCCCACTTAGCACTTTTAGTTAAAGTCCTTAAGTTGGACATTTGGTGAGCTCCGTGTCATGGTGGCTTATGCTTGTACTAATCCAGGAATCCCCACCAACGTTTGTACTTCCAATAGCCTCCGGGATCCCAAATTAGGCGTAAAGAGCCTTCAAGCAAGTTGAAGCAAGTGACAAGGCCCCATGAGTGTTGATTGTTGGACTGAATTCCGGGGTCCCAAATCTTGCTTTTGCACCCATCTTCGTGTTGATCATTATGATTCCATCCAGGTAGCAAGCAATCTGAATTCTCACTAAAGCGGCCAAACAACTTCCTAGACCCATTCAGTTGAGATTTACACCAACCCTTGCATTTAAACTTTGAGCATACAACCATGTTGAACCTTGCTTGACAACTCCAACCACTAACCATCTTCCTCTTACTCTTAATGCCACAAAGAGCTCTAAGTTGACCATTTGTCTCGAGTAGCCCATATTCAAGTGAGAAAGTAAAGGTCAAGGATAAGAATTTTACCCACTTGAACGTTGTGTTGGACGGTGATGGTTTTGGGAGAGGTGTTTCTAATAGTCTTGCAAGCTCCACTCCCTTGTGCTCTTCTTTGACAATTTTCACCTCCTTGTAAGCTTCTTTAATTTCAACCTCTTCCTCTTGGTAGCTTTCTTCCAATTCAATCTCCTCTTCACTACTTTTTAAGGGCATGGGAGGTCGTGCTTCTTCTTGAATCTCCATCTCTTGATCAACCTCTTCCAAGTCCTTAACCATGACATGCCTTGGAGGTTGTACACCCTCCTCAACATCAAATGCAACCATCTTGGAAGGAGGCTCTATGTCTTGATTTTCCCATGGAGGTTCAGCATCTTCCAAGTCTTCAACCACTTCTTCTTCTTCAATAATTCTGGCTTCCTCCACTTGTTCTAGTACAAATTCATGTTCCTTACTGTCCACTGGAGTTTCTAATGTCTCCTTCATGCTACGTTTTTCATTAGATTGTCCACATGAAGCCATGGGGTTCCTTGAGTGTCCGAACGTCGAGAAGCTAATTGATTTATCACTTGATTTAGTTGATATAGAGTTGCATGAAATCGATCTGCTGATTCCTTGAGATGATCCCTTGATTCTTGTTCCGATAGATATGGACATGGTGTATATGGAGGTGGTGGTCCTTGGGAGTAATTGGGTTGGAATGGGGGTGGTTCTATGTATGGTTCATATGGCTCATAGGGTGGTTGGTATAGTGGATATGGATTAGGGTCATATGGATGTGAATGGTTGTAGGTGGCTTGTGAGTATGGTGGTTCAAATGTATGTTGTGGAGGTCGTTCATAGGCGTATGGTGGTAGTTGTTGATAATCAAAAGAGTGCTCACCATAGCCATTGCCTTGATATGCATCACAGAATGGTTGTTGATAGTCCATTGGAGGTGGTTGTTGCCATGAGGATTGATCAAATCCTTGCGACTCCTCCCATCTTTGATTGTTCTAACCTTGATGCCTGTTTTTATTGTAATTTCCTCTTCCTGCAACATAATTGTAACCAGACTCATAGCCAAAGGGGTGAGAGTTCATAGTAGTAGGAGAAAATAGAAACAAAAACTAACAAAAAGAAAATATTTTGAAAAAGATATGATTTTTAAAAAAAAAAGATAAGATTTTGAAAAAGATATGATTTTTGAAAAAAAAAGATATGATAAGATTTTGAAAAAATATGATTTTTTTTTTAAAAAGATTTGAATTTTGAAATTTAAAACTACGATAAGATAAGAGAAAAATATTTACAATAACCAATAATAAGGCACACGTTTGTAATTCCCCGGCAACGGCGCCATTTTGAAGAGAGAACTTTTGCGTGGCCTAGAATTCAGAATAACTTCCCGTTGCAAGTATAGCTTCTAAACCAACAAAAGTCATTTCTTACAAACGTTTTGGTTGTCACAAGTAACAAACCCCTAAATAAATTGATAACCGAAGTATTTAAACCTCGGGTCGTCTTCTCAAGGAACTGCAGGGAGGTCTGTTCTTATTATTGGTTATGAGTTTTGTAAATTGGGGGTTTTCAAAGTAAGGAACAAGTAATTTAATTGACAAGTAAAATAAATAAATAACTATAAAATAAACTCTTGGCAAGGTATGATAATTCGGAAGTCCTATCCTAATTATCCTTATCAATGGTGATGAGAATCGAGTTTAATCCCACTTAGTTAACCTTTACTAAATAAAGGAAGGTCAAGTGGACTAATCAATTTGATCCTCAGGTCCTAGTCAATTCCCAAGGAAAGACTAGAGTTATTGGAATGCGATTCGATTAGCGAAAATAACAATTATCAATCACAATGAGTTTGATAACTCAAGAGTTTCCAATTGATCAATTAAAGCCAAAAGGGAAAAATCTAAATTATTTATATAAATAAAGAAAAGTAATCACAATTATGAAATACCTCAAGTTGCACTAATAATATATCAAATGTAACATGGAAGAGTTCTTAAATTAAATTGAGAAAATAATGAAAAGGAATATTGAACCTAATAAAAAGTCGGAATGTTAAATTGAAATAACAAGAAATCCTAATCCTAAAACCTAAGAGAGAGGAGAGAACCTCTCTTTCTAAAAACTACATCTAAACTATGAAAAGTGAATAACTGGAGATCTCTCCCTGAATGGATGCATTCCCCATTTATAATCCTTTAATCTATGTTCTTTGGGCTTGGATCTGGGCCAAAAAGGGCTTCAGAAATCGCTGGGAGCGTTTTCTGTAATTTCTTATGCGTGGCGTCTGTCACGCGTCCGCGTGGGTCACACGGTCGCGTCATCCGGAGTTTTCCTTGTCACGCGTTCGCTTCTATCATGCGTTTGCGTCATCTGTGTTCTGCTTAAGGTGAGCGGCCGCATCAATCACGCGTTTGTGTCGCTCCCTTTTCGCACTGGGCATGCGGCCGCGTCGTCCATGCGTTCGTGTCGCTGCCAGTTTCTTCGAAAATTCCATTTTGTGCTTTCCTTCCAATTTTGTATGTTTTCTATCCATCCTTTAAGTCATTCCTGCCTTAGAAGCTCTGCAACTACTCAACACACAAATCACGGCATCGAATGGTAATAAAGGGTAATTAAAATAATTATTTTTAAAGTAAAGGAAACATGTATTTCACATATATCACATAATAAGGAAGGAAAAGTAAAACCATGCAAATAGTATGAATAAGTGGGTGAAGATTTCATAAAAACCACTCAATTGAGCATAAGATAAACCATAAAATAGTGGTTTATCATTGGGCGTAGTGACAGACGCAAAAGGATCACTGGATTCTATTCAAACATGATCGAGAACCGACAGATGATTAGCCGTGTAGTGACAGCTCACATGGACCATTTTCACTTAGAGGACGGGAAGTAGCCATTGACAATGGTGATTCCCAACATACAGTTTGCCATGGAAAGGAATATGAAGGATTGGATGAAGGCAGTAGGAAAGTAGAGATTCAAGAGGGATGAAGCATCTCCATACGCTTATCTGAAAATTTCACCAATGAATTACATAAGTATCTCTATCTTTACTTTATGTTTATTTATTTATATTTTAATTATCAAACCCCATAACCATTTTAATCCGCCTGATTGAGATTTACAAGGTGACCATAGCTTGCTTCAAGCCGACAATCTCTGTGGGATCAACCCTTACTCATGTATGGTTTATTACTTGGACGACCCAGTGCATGATGAGCGGATAATTTGTATGCTTTTTGGCATTGTTTTTAGTATGTTTTTAGTATCTTTTAGTTAGTTTTTAGTATATTTTTATTAGTTTTTAATTAAAATTCACTTTTCTGGACTTTACTATGAGTTTGTGTGTTTTTCTGTGATTTTAGGTATTTTCTGACTGAAATTGAGGGTCCTGAGCAAAAATCTGATCCAGAGACTGAAAAGGACTGCAGATGCTGTTGGATTCTGACCTCCCTGCACTCAAAGTGGATTTTCTGGAGCTACAGAAGCCCAATTGGCGCGCTCTCAATGACATTGGAAAGTAGACATCCTGGGCTTTCCAGCAATATATAATAGTCCATACTTTGCCCAAGATTTGATGGCCCAAACCGGCGCTCAAAGTCACCTACAGAAATTCCAGCGTTAAACGCCGGAACTGGCATAAAATTTGGAGTTAAACGCCCAAACTGGCATGAAAGCTGGCGTTTAACTCCAGAAAAGGTCTCTACACGAAATTCCTTCATTGCTCAGCCCAAGCACACACCAAGTGGGCCCGGAAGTGGATTTTTCTGTCATTTACTCATTTCTGTAGACCTTAGGACACTAGTTTACTACTTATAGGATCTTTTGACATTGTATCCGTACCTTATGACCCCATAACATTTTGTACACGTTTCTTTCCACAGTATGAGCCTCTAAACCCCATGGTTGGGGGTGAGGAGCTCTGCTGTGTCTTGATGGATTAATGCAATTACTACTGTTTCTTATTCAATCATGCTTGCTTCGATTCTAAGATAACACTTGTTCTTAATCCGGATGAATGTGATGATCCGTGACAATCATCATCATTCTCAACTATGAACACGTGCCTGACAACCACCTCTGTTCTATCTTAGATTGAGTAGTTTCTCTTGGGTTCTTTAATCGGAATCTTCGTGGTATAGGCAGGACCTGATGGCAGCATTCAAGAGAATCCGGAAGGTCTAAACCTTGTCTGTGGTATTCTGAGTAGGATTCAATGATTGAATGACTGTGACGTGCTTCAAACCTGTAACCTACTGGGCGTTAGTGACAGACGCAAAAGAGGGATTCTATTCCGGTAGGGGAGGGAACCAAACCGGTGATTGGCAGTACTGTGACAGAGTGCGTGCATTAGCTTTCACTGCGAGGATGGGAGGTAGCCATTGACAACGGTGAAACCCTACATGAGCTTGCCATGGAAGGAGACTTGCGTGTTTGATGAAGAAGACAGTAGGAAAGCAGAGATTCAGAAGATGGAGCATCTCCAAAACCCCAACCTATTCTCCATTACTGCAAAACAAGTAACCATTTCATGTTCTTTTACTTTTTACAATCAATCCTGATAATTTCTGATCTCCTGACTAAGATTTACAAGATAACCATAGCTTGCTTCAAGCCGACAATCTCCGTGGGATCGACCCTTGCTC
This sequence comes from Arachis stenosperma, assembly GCF_014773155.1. Taxonomy (NCBI): domain Eukaryota; kingdom Viridiplantae; phylum Streptophyta; class Magnoliopsida; order Fabales; family Fabaceae; genus Arachis; species Arachis stenosperma. The sequence continues at coordinate 729,955 of NW_026651371.1, forward strand.
ACACAAGGTATTACTTGGACGACCCAGTGCACTTGCTGGTTAGTTGTGCGGGATTGCAAAAGTGTTATTGCAATTTCGTGCACCAAGTTTTTGGCGCCGTTGCCGGGGATTGTTCGAGTTTGGACAACTGACGGCTTATCTTGTTGCTTAGATTAGGACTGTTTTATTTTTGTTGGTTTAGAGTCTTTTAGTTGAGTCTAGTTTCATATTTTAAGTTTGGTGTCAATTGCATGCTGTTGTTTTTCTTTTGATTTTCGAACTTTTCTTGTTCTTAGTCCCTTTTTGATTCACAAAAGTTCTAAGTTTGGTGTCCTCTTTGTGTTTTTCTCTTAAAATTTTCGAAAAAAATTAGTGTTTGATTTCTAAAAATTTTAAGTTTGGTGTCTTTTTGCTGTTTTTCTCGTTCCTCTTTTTAAAAAAAAAAATCAAATCTTTTTCATAAAAATTTTTCAATCATATCTTCTTAATTGCTGTTTTCAAAATCTTTTTTTTCACTAATTGATTCAGTTCTCAATTTGCTTTGATCTTATTTTATTTTTAATTTTCGAATTTTATTTTATTTTCCTTTTATTTTATTCTATTGTATTTTTTTCGGTTATTTCAAAAAAAATATAAAAATAAACAAAATTTATCTCTTTGCAATCATTCTAATTTCCCTTTTGTCCATTATGGACTTAAGTGGAATTAATCAGTCCAAGAGGACTCTGGGGTCTTATGCTAACCCCATTACAGCTGCATATGGGAGTAGCATCTGTATACCTCCCATCAAAGCAAGCAGCTTTGAGCTAAATCCTCAACTCATTATCATAGTGCAGCAAAATTGCCAGTATTCCGGTCTTCCACAGGAAGAACCTACTGAGTTTCTGGCACAGTTCTTACAAATTGCTGACACAGTACATGATAAAGAGGTAGATCAGGATGTCTACAGACTATTACTGTTTCCATTTGCTGTAAAAGATCAAGCTAAAAGGTGGTTAAATAACCAACCTACAGCAAGCATAAAGACATGGAAACAGTTATCAGACAAATTCCTGAATCATTTTACCCTCCAAAGAGGATGACACAGCTAAGGCTGGACATCCAAGGCTTTAAACAAGAGGATCATGAATCCCTTTATAATGCCTGGGAGAGGTATAGAGGTATGCTAAGAAAATGTCCCTCTGAAATGTTTTCAGAGTGGGTACAGTTAGACATTTTCTACTATGGGCTTACAGAAAAAGCTCAGATGTCTTTAGACCACTCAGCTGGTGGATCTATACACATGAGGAAGACAATTGAAGAAGCTCAAGAGCTTATAGACACTGTTGCTAGAAACCAATATCTGTACTCTAGCAATGAGTTCTCTCCAGAAGAGGAAGTCATGACAGTAGTCACTGACTCTAATCCTCAAGAACAGATAATGGAGCTTAATCAACAACTACTCCTGATGACAGAACAGTTAGCAGAATTTAAAGAGATGTTCCATGAAACTAAAGTTGCTAATAAAAGCATAGAACTACAGTTGAATCAAGCAAAACAGCAAATATCTAAACAGATAACAGAGGAGTGTCAAGCAGTTCAATTGAGGAGTGGGAAGACCTTGAATAACACTGCTCAAAAGAGCAAAAGCCAAACAAGGAACAATTGACAGAGGACAACCAACCCACTGTTCAAAATCCCTCTGAGGACAGTAAGAGCCCAGAGAGGAATATTGGCGTTCAAACGCCAGAAAGGGAAGGAAAGCTGGCGTTAAACGCCCATTCCTTGCCCAGTTCTGGCGTTCAAACGCCAGAAAAGGGGGAAAAGTTGGCGTTAAACGCCCATTTTCCACCCATTCCTGGCGTCCAAACGCCAAGGGAAAATCAGACACCTGAGAGTGCTGACAGTAATCCCTCTAACAAGGCTTCTTCAACCACTTCTGTAAGGAATAAACCTGCAGCATCTAAGGTTGAAGAATATCAAGCCAAGATGCCTTATCCTCAGAAACTCCGCAAGGCGGAACAGGATAAGCAATTTGCCCGCTTTGCAGATTATTTAAGGACTCTTGAAATAAAGATTCCTTTTGCAGAGGCACTTGAGCAAATACCTTCTTATGCTAAGTTCATGAAGGAAATCTTAAGTCATAAGAAGGATTGGAGAGAAACTGAAAAAGTATTTCTCACTGAAGAATGCAGTGCAGTCATTCTAAAAAGCTTACCAGAAAAGCTTCAAGATCCTGGAAGCTTTCTGATACCATGCACATTAGAAGGCACTTGCACCAAGACAGCTTTATGTGATCTTGGAGCAAGCATCAATCTAATACCTGCATCCACTATCAGAAAGCTTGGGTTGATTGGAGAAGTCAAACCAACCAGGATATGCCTCCAACTTGCTGATGGCTCCATTAAACACCCATCAGGCATAATAGAGGACATGATTGTAAAGGTTGGGCCATTTGCCTTTCCAACTGACTTTGTGGTGCTGGAAATGGAGGAGCACAAGAGTGCAACTCTCATTCTAGGAAGACCCTTCCTAGCAACTGGACGAACTCTCATTGATGTACAAAAAGGGGAAGTAACCCTGAGAGTCAATGAGGATGAGTTCAAGTTGAATGCTGTAAAAGCTATGCAGCATCCAGACACACCAGAGGACTGTATGGACGCTGACATTATTGACTCTCTGGTAGAAGAGATCAATATGGCTGAAAGCCTAGAATCAGAGCTTGAGGACATCTTCAAAGATGCTCAAACTGATCAGGAAGAGCCAGAGGAGGCAAAGGAATTTTCGAAAATTCCTCAGGAGGAGGATAAGCCTCCTAAGCCTGAACTCAAACCACTACCATCATCCCTGAAATATGCATTTCTGGGAGAGGGTGACACTTTTCCAGTGATTATAAGCTCAGCTTTAAATCCACAGGAAGAGGAAGCACTGATTAAAGTGCTAAGGACACACAAGACAGCTCTTGGGTGGTCCATCAGTGATCTCAAGGGCATTAGCCAGCTAGATGCATGCACAAGATCCTATTGGAGGATAATGCCAAACCAGTGGTTCAACCACAGAGGAGGCTAAATCCTGCCATGAAGGAGGTGGTGCAGAAAGAGGTCACTAAATTACTAGAGGCTGGGATTATTTATCCTATTTCTGATAGCCCCTGGGTGAGCCCTGTCCAAGTTGTTCCCAAAAAGGGAGGCATGACAGTGGTTCATAATGAAAAAAATGAACTGGTTCTTACAAGAACAGTCACAGGGTGGCGCATGTGTATTGACTACAGAAGACTCAATACAGCCACCAGAAAGGATCATTTTCCTTTACCATTCATAGACCAAATGCTAGAAAGACTAGCTGGTCATGACTACTATTGCTTTTTGGATGGCTATTCAGGCTACAACCAAATTGCAGTAGATCCTCAGGACCAAGAGAAAACAGCATTTACTTGCCCTTCTGGCGTGTTTGCCTACAGAAGGATGCCTTTTGGTCTGTGCAATGCACCTGCAACCTTTCAAAGGTGCATGCTCTCTATCTTCTCAGATATGGTAGAGAAATTTCTGGAAGTCTTCATGGATGACTTTTCAGTATATGGAGACTTATTTAGCTCCTGTCTTAACCACCTATCACTTGTCCTGAAAAGATGCCAAGAGACTAACCTGGTTTTAAACTGGGAGAAATGTCACTTTATGGTGACTGAAGGAATTGTCCTTGGGCACAAAATTTCAAGCAAGGGAATAGAGGTGGATAAGGCAAAGGTAGAGGTAATTGAAAAATTACCACCACCTGCCAATGTTAAGGCAATCAGAAGCTTTCTGGGGCATGCAGGATTCTACAGAAGGTTTATTAAGGATTTCACAAAAATTGCTAAACCTCTGAGTAACCTGTTAGCTGCTGACACACCATTTGGGTTTGACACACAGTGTCTGCAGGCATTTGAGACCCTGAAAGCTAAGCTGGTCACAGCACTAGTCATCTCTGCACCAGATTGGGCATTGCCATTTGAATTAATGTGTGATGCCAGTGATCATACTATTGGTGCAGTGTTGGGACAGAGGCATAACAAGCTTTTGCACGTCATTTATTATGCTAGCCGTGTTCTAAATGACGCACAGAAGAACTACACAACCACAGAAAAAGAGTTACTTGCAGTGGTCTATGCCATTGACAAGTTTAGATCCTACTTAGTGGGATCAAAGGTGATTGTGTACACTGACCATGCTGCTCTTAAATACTTACTCACAAAGCAGGATTCAAAACCCAGGCTTATAAGATGGGTGTTGCTTCTGCAAGAGTTTGATATAGAAATAAGAGACAGAAAAGGGACAGAGAACCAAGTGGCTGATTGGTGCACGAAATTGCAATAACACTTTTGCAATCCCGCACAACTAACCAGCAAGTGCACTGGGTCGTCCAAGTAATACCTTGCGTGAGCAAGGGTCGATCCCACGGAGATTGTCGGCTTGAAGCAAGCTATGGTTATCTTGTAAATCTTAGTCAGGATAGCAGAAATTATCAGGATTGTTTGTGAAAAGCAAAAGAACATGAAATGGTTACTTGTTTTGCAGTAATGGAGAATGGGTTGAGGTTTGGAGATGCTCCATCTTCTGAATCTCTGCTTTCCTACTGTCTTCTTCTTCAGTCACGCAAGTCTCCTTCCATGGCAAGCTGTGTGTAGGGTTTCACCATTGTCAGTGGCTACCTCCCATCCTCTCATTGGAACGATTCCTAATGCCCTGTCACGGCACGGCATTCCATCTGTCGGTTCTCAATCAGACCGGAGTAGAATCCAGTGATTCTTTTGGCGTCTGTCACTAACGCCCCGCCTTCAGGAGATTGAAGCACGTCACAGTCATTCAGTCATTGAATCCTACTCAGAATACCACAGACAAGGTTTAGACCTTCCGGATTCTCTTGAATGCCGCCATCAGTCTAGCTTATACCACGAAGATTCCGATTAAAGAATCCAAGAGATAACTACTTAATCTAAGGTAGAACGGAGGTGGTTGTCAGTCACACGTTCATGGTTGAGAATGATGATGATTGTCACGGATCATCACATTCATCCGGATTAAGAACAAGTATTATCTTAGAATGGAAGCAAGCATGATTGAATGAGAAACAGTAGTAATTGCATTAATCCATCATGACACAGCAGAGCTCCTCACCCCCAACCATGGGGTTTAGAGACTCATACTGTAGAAGAAAACGTGTACAATGTCATAAGGTCGCATTCGGTACTGATTACAAAGTCAAAAGGTCCTATAAGTAGTAAACTAGTATCCTAAGGTTTACAGAAATGAGTAAATGACAGAAAAATCCACTTCCGGGCCCACTTGGTGTGTGCTTGGGCTGAGCATTGAAGCTTTTATGTGTAGAGACGTTTTCTGGAGTTAAACGCCAGTTCTCATGCCAGTTTGGGCGTTTAACTCCAAGTTTTATGCCAGTTCCGGCGTTTAACGCTGGAATTTCTGAGGCCGGTTTGCTACGCAGGTTTGGGCCATCAAATCTTGGGCAAAGTATGGACTATTATATTTTGCTGGAAATCCCTGGATGTCTACTTTCCAACGCCGTTGAGAGCGCGCCAATTGGGCTTCTATAGCTCCAGAAAATCCGCTTCGAGTGCAGGGAGGTCAGAATCCAACAGCATCTGCAGTCCTTTTCAGTCTCTGGATCAGATTTTTGCTCAGGACCCTCAATTTCAGCCAGAAAATACCTGAAATCACAGAAAAACACACAAACTCATAGTAAAGTCCAGAAAAGTGAATTTTAATTAAAAACTAATAAAAATATACTAAAAACTAACTAAAAGATACTAAAAACATACTAAAAACAATGCCAAAAAGCATACAAATTATCCGCTCATCACAACACCAAACTTAAATTGTTGCTTGTCCCCAAGCAACTGAAAATCAAAATAGGATAAAAAGAAGAGAATATACTATAGACTCCAAAATATCAAAGAAACATAGCTCCAATTAGATGAGCGGGACTAGTAGCCTTTTGCCTCCGAACAGTTTTGGCATCTCACTCTATCCTTTGAAGTTCAGAATGATTGGCATCTATAAGAACTCAGAACTCAGATAGTGTTATTGATCCTCCTAGTTAAGTATATTGATTCTTGAACATAGCTAGTGTATGAGTCTTGGCTGTGGCCCAAAGCACTCTGTCTTCCAGTATTACCACCGGATACATACATGCCACAGACACATAATTGGGTGAACCTTTTCAGATTGTGACTCAGCTTTGCTAAAGTCCCCAATTAGAGGTGTCCAGGGTTCTTAAGCACACTCTTGTTGCCTTGGATCACAACTCTAGTTCTTTTCTTTTTCTTTTTCTTTTCTCTTTTTTTTTCGAAATTTTTTTTTTTGTATTCACTGCTTTTCTTGCTTCAAGAATCAATTTGATGATTTTTCAGATCCTCAATAACAGTTTTCTTTCTCCTCATTCTTTCAAGAGCCAACAACTTTAACATTCTTAAAACAACAAATTCAAAAGACATATGCACTGTTCAATCATTCATTCAGAAAACAAAAGTATTGTCACCACATCAAACTAATTCAACTAGTTTCAGAGATAAATTTTGAAATCCTGTACTTCTTGTTCTTTTGTGATTAAAGCATTTTTCTTTTAAGAGAGGTGATGGATTCATAGGACATTCATAGCTTTAAGGCATAAACTTTAAATTTTATTAATTATGAACTAAGATCAAAACTCAAATATAGATATAAGATAAGACTAAAATAACAAAAATAGAAAACAAAACAAGAAAAACGAAAAAAATAGGCTCCTAATGATAGAGGTTTTCACAGAGTTAGGACTCAACAACCTTGATTTTGAGAAGTGGATGCTCCCTCAGCTGAGAGGAGAGCTTTTGGCGCTTCATCTCTTGGATTTCACGCCCCTGCTTCTCTTGTTCCTTCCATTGTCTTCTTGGTGATTGGATGTTCAATGGGTATGAATTCATCTTCTTCTATCTTCACCCCAGCCTCTTTACAGAGCAAGGAGATCAAGCTTGGGTAAGCCAATTTGGTTACAGTGGAATTCCTATTTGCAATTGTGTAGATCTCACAAGCAATCACATGATGAACCTCCACTTCTTTTCTAAGCATAATGCAGTGAATCATCACTGCTCTCTTGATGGTGACCTCAGAACGGTTGCTAGTGGGCAATATGGAACGCCCAATAAAGTCTAGCCAACCTCTTGCAATTGGCTTGAGGTCTCCCCTCTTGAGTTGGTTTGGGACACCCTTTGAATTGGTATCCACTTAGTCCCAGGGAGGCAGATGTCCTCTAGAACTTGATCCAACCCTTTATCTACTCTCACCATCCTCCTATTGAAGGAATCAGGATCATCTTGTAGTTGAGGTAGTTTGAAGATTTCTCTTATTTTGTCCAGATGGAAGTACATAACTTTCCCTCTGACCATGGTTCTGTGGGTATGGTAAGCGGTTCCAGTCATTCTTTACTTATCTGTTAGCCACAGATTGAGTAGAATTCCTGAACCATGTTCCTTCCAACCTTGTCTCAGGATTGGTCAGAATTCCCAACCTCTGTTTCGAATTTGCTCTTGGATCTCCGGATATTCATCTTCTTTCAGATCAAATCTAACTTCCGGGATCACTGACCTCAGACCCATTATTTTGTGATAATGGTCTTCATGTTCTTTGGTTAAGAACTTCTCTTCATTCCAAAGATTCTTTGGATTAGTCTCTTTCTTTCCTCTTGAGTTGGTTTGTTTTCCTTGGGAGCCATGATCTTGATAGATCTTAGCTTAGTGATCACGGAAAAGCACACCAAACTTAGAGGTTTGCTTGTCCTCAAGCAAAAAGACAAGAAAGAAGAGAGAGAGAGAGAGAGAGAGAGAAATTCGAATGGTGTGAGGAAGGAGGGGTGAGGAACGTTCATTTATAGAGTGGGGGGAGGAGAATTTCGAAAACAAAAGAGAGATTTGAAAGGAAATTAGAAAAGATTTTGAAAAAAATTTGAGAAAAGGTGAGTTTTTGAAGAAGATTTGAGATTATTTTGAAATAGATTTGAAGAATGGTTTTGATTTGTGAAGATTTGAAAGTGAATGATGAAAGGTTTGAAGTGCATTTATGTAGAAGATTATGGGTAAAAAGAGGAAAGCAAGAAAAAATTTGAGTTGAAAACAAAATGTGGTCCCCCCACCTTTCTGGCGTTAAACGCCCAGAATGGCACCCATTCTAGCGTTTAACGCCCACTTGGCACCCTTTTTGGGCGTTTAACTCCCAGCCAGGTACCCTGGCTGGCGTTAAACGCCAGAAAACCTTCCTCACTGGGCGTTTTTCTAAACGCCCAGTGATGCTGCACACCTGGCGTTAAACGCCCAGAATGGTACCCATTCTGGCGTTTAACGCCCAAAATGGTACCATTACTGGCGTTAAACGCCCAGAATGGCACCCATTCTGGCGTTTAACGCCCAAAATGCACCTTACTGGCGTTTTTTTCGCCAGTAGGCTCATTTTCTCTGCTTTTTGAGTGAATCCTTCTGAACTCTGTGAATTCCTTCATTTTTTGATATTTGCCTCTGTAAGAACAAATCATACAACCTACTAATGACTGGGTTGCCTCCCAGTAAGCGCTTCTTTACTGTCTTTAGCTGGACTTCCACTGAGAATCACTCAAGTCTCAGTTTTGAGCATTCCTGCTCAAAATTTCCTTCAAGATAGTGCTTGATTCTCTGTCCATTAACAATGAACTTCTTGTCAGAATCAATATCTTGAAGCTCAACATATCCATATGGTGATACTCCTGTAATCACATACGGACCCCCCCAACGGGATTTGAGTTTTCCTGGAAACAGTTTGAGCCTAGAGTTGAAGAGCAGAACTTTTTGTCCTGGCTCAAAGACTCTGGTTGACAATCTCTTGTCATGCCACTTCTTTGCCTTTTCCTTATAAATTTTTGCATTTTCAAAGGCATTGAGTCTGAACTCTTCTAGCTCATTTAGCTGGAGCAGTCTTTCTCACCAGCTAACTGTGCATCCATGTTTAGGAATCTGGTTGCCCAATAGGTTTTATGTTCCCGTTCCACAGGCAAATGACAGGCCTTCCCATACACCAATTGGTATGGGGAGGTACCTATAGGAGTCTTGAATGCTGTTCTGTATGCCCACGAGCATCATCCAAGCTCTTTGCCCAATCCTTTCTTCGGGACATTACAGTCCGTTCTAGGATCTTTTTATTTCTCTGTTAGAGACCTCTGCTTGCCCATTTGTCTGTGGATGATACGGAGTTGCCACTTTGTGGCTAATTCCATATCTGACCATAGCAGAGTATAGTTGTTTATTGCAGAAATGAGTGCCCCCATCACTGATTAGCACTCTGGGAACGCCAAATCTACTGAAAATGTTCTTCTGGAGGAATTTCAGTACGGTCTTAGTATCATTAGTGGGTGTAGCAATTGCTTCTACCCACTTAGATACATAGTCCACTGCCACCAGAATGTAAGTGTTTGAGTATGATGGTGGGAATGGCCCCATGAAGTCAATTCCCCATACATCAAACAGCTCTATCTCTAATATCCCTTGTTGAGGCATGGCATATCCATGAGGCAGGTTACCAGCTCTTTGGCAACTGTCACAGTTACGCACAAACTCTCGGGAATCTTATAGAGAGTAGGCCAGTAAAAGCCACATTGGAGGACTTTAGTGGCTGTTCGCTCACTTCCAAAATGTCCTCCATACTGTGATCCATGGCAGTGCCATAGGATCCTCTGTGCTTCTTCTCTGGGTACACACCTGCGGATCACTCCGTCAGCACATCTCTTAAAGAGATATGGTTCATCCCAAAGGTAGTACTTGGCATCTGAAATTAATTTCTTTCTCTGCATGTAACTGTACTCTTTGGGTATGAACCTCACAGCTTTATAGTTTGCAATGTCTGCAAAACCATGGAGCTTCCTGAATGGCAAATAATTGCTCATCTGGGAAAGTCTCAGAAATCTCAGTAGAAGGGAGGGACGCCCCAACTACTGGCTCTATTCTGGACAGATGATCAGCTACCTGATTCTCTGTCCCTTTTCTGTCTCTTATTTCTATATCAAACTCTTGCAGAAGCAGCACCCATCTGATGAGCCTGGGTTTTGAATCCTGCTTTGTGAGTAAGTATTTAAGAGCAGCATGGTCAGTGTACACAATCACCTTGGATCCTACTAGGTAGGATCTAAACTTGTCAATGGCATAAACCACTGCAAGTAATTCTTTTTCTGTGGTTGTGTAATTCTTCTGCCATTTAGAACACGGCTGGCATAATAAATGACATGCAGAAGTTTATTATGCCTCTGTCCCAACACTGCACCAATGGCATGATCACTGGCATCACACATTAATTCAAATGGTAATGCCCAATCTGGTGCAGAGATAACTGGTGCTGTGACCAACTTAGCTTTCAGGGTCTCAAATGCCTGCAGACACTCATTATCAAAGATAAATGGAGTGTCAGCAGCTAGCAGATTACTCAGAGGTTTGGCAATTTTCGAAAAATCCTTGATAAACCTTCTGTAAAATCCTGCATGTCCCAGAAAGCTTCTGATTGCCTTAACATTGGCAGGTGGTGGTAATTTTCAATTACTCTACCTTTGCCTTATCCACCTCTATTCCCCTGCTTGAAATTTGTGCCCAAGGACAATTCCTTCAGTCACCATAAAGTGACATTTCTCCCAGTTTAAAACCAGGTTAGTCTCTTGGCATCTTTTCAGGACAAGTGATAGGTGGTTAAGACAGGAGCTGAATGAGTCTCCATATACTGAAAAGTCATCCATGAAGACTTCCAAAAATTTCTCTACCATATCTGAAAAGATAGAGAGCATGCACCTCTGAAAGGTTGCAGGTGCATTGCACAGACCAAAAGGCATTCTCCTATAGGCGAACACGCTGAAGGGCAGGTGAATGCTGTTTTCTCTTGGTCCTGAGGGTCTACTGCAATTTGGTTGTAGCCTGAATAGCCATCCAAAAAGCAGTAATAATCATGGCCAGCTAGTCTTTCTAGCATTTGGTCTATGAATGGTAAAGGAAAATGATCCTTTCTGGTGGCTGTATTGAGCCTTCTGTAGTCAATACACATGCGCCACCTGTGACTGTCCTTGTGGGAACCAGTTCATTTTTTTCATTATGAACCACTGTCATGCCCCCCTTTTGGGAACAACTTGGACAGGGCTCACCCAGGGGCTATCAGAAATAGGATAAATGATCCCAGCCTCTAGTAATTAGTGACCTCTTTCTGTACCACTTCCTTCATGGCAGGATTTAGCCTCTTCTGTGGTTGGACCACTGGTTTGGCATTATCCTCCAATAGGATCTTGTGCATGCATCTAGCTGGGCTAATGCCCTTAAGATCACTTATGGACCACCCAAGAGCTGTCTTGTGCGTCCTCAGCACTTGAATCAATGCTTCCTCTTCCTGTGAATTTAAAGCAGAGCTTATAATTACTGGAAAAGTATCACCCTCTCCCAGAAATGCATATTTCAGAGATGGTGGTAGAGGTTTGAGTTCAGGTTTGGGAGGCTTATCCTCCTCCTGAGGAATTTTCGAAAATTCCTTTACTTCCTCTAGTTTTTTTGATCAGGTTGAGCATCTTTGAAGATGTCCTCAAGCTCTGATTCTAGGCTTTCAGCCATATTGATCTCTTCTACCAGAGAATCAATAATGTCAACGTCCATGCAGTCTTCTGGTGTGTTTGGATGCTGCATAGCTTTCACAGCATTCAACTTGAACTCATCCTCATTGACTCTCAGGGTTACTTCCCCTTTATGTACATCAATGAGAGTTCGTCCAGTTGCTAGGAAAGGTCTTCCTAGAATGAGAGTTGCACTTTGTGCTCCTCCATTTCCAGCACCACAAAGTCAGTTGGAAAGGCAAATGGCCCAACCTTGACAATCATGTCCTCTATTATGCCTGGGTGTTTAATGGAACCATCAGCAAGTTGGAGGCATATCCTGGTTGGTTTGACTTCTCCAGTCAACCCAAGCTTTCTGATAGTGGATGCAGGTATTAGATTGATGCTTGCTCCAAGATCACATAGGGCTATCTTGGTGCAGGCGCCTTCTAATGTGCAGGGTATCATAAAGCTTCCAGGATCTTGAAGCTTTTCTGGTAAGCTTTTCAAAATGACTGCACTGCATTCTTCAGTGAGAAACACTTTTTCAGTTTCTCTCCAATTCTTCTTATGGCTTAAGATCTCTTTCATGAACTTAGCATAAGAGGGTATTTGCTCAAGTGCCTCTGCAAACGGAATCTTTATTTCAAGAGTCCTTAGATAGTCTGCAAAGCGGGCAAATTGCTTATCCTGTTCCGCTTTGCGGAGTTTCTGAGGATAAGGCATCTTGGCTTGATATTCTTCAACCTTAGATGCTGCAGGTTTATTCCTTACAGAAATGGTTGAAGAGGCCTTGTTAGGGGGATAATCATCAGAACTCTCAGGTGCCTGATTCTCCTTGGGGTTTTGAACGCTAGGAGTGGATGAAGTTTGGGCGTTAAACGCCAACTTCTCCCCCTTTTCTAGCGTTTTGAACGCCAGAACTGGGCAGGGAATGGGCGTTTAAACGCCAGCTTTCCTCCCTGTTCTGGCGTTTGAACAGTATTGGGCAAGGAATGGGCGTTTAACGCCAACTTTCCTTCCCTTTCTGGGTTTGAACGCCAATAATATTCCTCTCTGGGCTCTTACTGTCCTCAGAGGGATTTTGAACAGGGCTTGGTCATCCTCTGTCAACTGTTCCTTAATTGACTTCTTGCTCTTTTGAGCAGTGGCATTCAGTGTTTTCCCACTCCTCAGTTGAACTGCTTGACATTCTTCTGTTATTTGTTTAGATATGTGTTGTTTTGCTTGATTCAACTGCAGTTCTATGCTTTGTTAGCAACCTTAGTATCATGGAGCATTTCTTTAAATTCTGCTAATGTTCTGTCATCAGGAGCAATGTTGATTAAGCTCATTCATCTGTTCTTGAGGATCAGGATCATTGACTACTGCCATGACTTCTTCTTGTGGAACGAATTCCTTGCTAGAATATAAGTATTGGTTTCTAGCAACAATGTCTATAAGCTCTTGAGCTTCTTCAATTGTCTTTCTCATGTGTATAGATCCACCAGCTGAGTGGTCTAAAGACATCTGAGCTTTTTTCTGTAAGCCCATAGTAGAAGATGTCTAACTGTACCCACTCTGAAAACATTTCAGAGGGGCATTTTCTAAGCATACCTCTATCCTCTCCCAGGCATCATAAAGGGATTCATTATCCTCTTGTTTAAAGCCTTGGATGTCCAGCCTTAGCTGTGTCATCCTTTTTGGAGGGTAAAAATGATTCAGGAATTTTTCTGATAACTGTTCCATGTCTTTATGCTTGCTGTAGGTTGGTTATTTAACCACCTTTTAGCTTGATCTTTACAGCAAATGGAAACAGTAATAGTCTGTAGACATCCTGATCTACCTCTTTATCATGTACTGTGTCAGCAATTTGTAAGAACTGTGCCAGAAACTCAGTAGGTTCTTCCTGTGGAAGACCGGAATACTGGCAATTTTGCTGCACTATGATAATGAGTTGAGGATTTAGCTCAAAGCTGCTTGCTTTGATGGGAGGTATACAGATGCTACTCCCATATACAGCTGTAATGGGGTTAGCATAAACCCAGAGTCCTCTTGGACTGATTAATTCCACTTAAGTCCATAATGGACAAAAGGGAAATGAGAATGATTGCAAAGAGATAAATTTTGTTTATTTTATTTTTTTTGAAATAACCAAAAAATAAATACAATAAAAAAACAAAAGAAAAATAAAATAAAATTCGAAAATTAAAATAAAATAAGATCAAAGCAAATTGAGAACTGAATCAATTAGTAAAAAAAAGATTTTGAAAACAGCAATTAAAAGATATGATTGAAAGATTTTTATGAAAAAGATTTGATTCTTAAAAAAAGGAAAGAGAAAAACACAAAAAGACACCAAACTTAAAATTTTAGAAAATCAAACACTATTTTTTTCGAAAATTTTAAAGGAAAAACACAAAGAGGACACCAAACTTAGAACTTTTATGAATCAAAAAGGGACTAAGAACATGCAAAAATCGAAAATCAAAAAGAAAAACAAAAGCATGCAAATGACACCAAACTTAAAATATGAAACTAGACTCAACTAAAAGACTCTAAACCAAAAAAAAAAAACAGTCCTAATCTAAGCAACAAGACAAGCCGTCAGTTGTCCAAACTCGAACAATCCCCGGCAACGGCGCCAAAACTTGGTGCACGAAATTGCAATAACACTTTTGCAATCCCGCAACTAACCAGCAAGTGCACTGGGTCGTCCAAGTAATACCTTGCGTGAGCAAGGGTCGATCCCACGGAGATTGTCGGCTTGAAGCAAGCTATGGTTATCTTGTAAATCTTAGTCAGGATAGCAGAAATTATCAGGATTGTTTGTGAAAAGCAAAGAACATGAAATGGTTACTTGTTTTGCAGTAATGGAGAATGGGTTGAGGTTTGGAGATGCTCCATCTTCTGAATCTCTGCTTTCCTACTGTCTTCTTCTTCAGTCACGCAAGTCTCCTTCCATGGCAAGCTGTGTGTAGGGTTTCACCATTGTCAGTGGCTACCTCCCATCCTCTCATTGGAACGATTCCTAATGCCCTGTCACGGCACGGCATTCCATCTGTCGGTTCTCAATCAGACCGGAGTAAATCCAGTGATTCTTTTGGCGTCTGTCACTAACGCCCCGCCTTCAGGAGATTGAAGCACGTCACAGTCATTCAGTCATTGAATCCTACTCAGAATACCACAGACAAGGTTTAGACCTTCCGGATTCTCTTGAATGCCGCCATCAGTCTAGCTTATACCACGAAGATTCCGATTAAAGAATCCAAGATAACTACTTAATCTAAGGTAGAACGGAGGTGGTTGTCAGTCACACGTTCATGGTTGAGAATGATGATGATGTCACGGATCATCACATTCATCCGGATTAAGAACAAGTATTATCTTAGAATGGAAGCAAGCATGATTGAATGAGAAACAGTAGTAATTGCATTAATCCATCATGACACAGCAGAGCTCCTCACCCCCAACCATGGGGTTTAGAGACTCATACTGTAGAAGAAAACGTGTACAATGTCATAAGGTCGCATTCGGTACTGATACAAAGTCAAAAGGTCCTATAAGTAGTAAACTAGTATCCTAAGGTTTACAGAAATCAGTAAATGACAGAAAAATTCACTTCCGGGCCCACTTGGTGTGTGCTTGGGCTGAGCATTGAAGCTTTTATGTGTAGAGACGTTTTCTGGAGTTAAACGCCAGTTCTCATGCCAGTTTGGGCGTTTAACTCCAAGTTTTATGCCAGTTCCGGCGTTTAACGCTGGAATTTCTGAGGCCGGTTTGCTACGCAGGTTTGGGCCATCAAATCTTGAGCAAAGTATGGACTATTATATATTGCTGGAAAGCCCTGGATGTCTACTTTCCAACGCCGTTGAGAGCGTGCCAATTAAGCTTCTGTAGCTCCAGAAAATCCGCTTCGAGTGCAGGGAGTTCAGAATCCAACAGCATCTGTAGTCCTTTTCAGTCTCTGGATCAGATTTTTGCTCAGGACCCTCAATTTCAGCTAGAAAATACCTGAAATCACAGAAAAACACACAACTCATAGTAAAGTCCAGAAAAGTGAATTTTAATTAAAAACTAATAAAATATACTAAAACTAACTAAAAGATACTAAAAACATACTAAAAACAATGCCAAAAAGCATACAAATTATCCGCTCATCACTGATCATCTGTCCCGGATAGAACCAGTAGCTGGGGCGTCCCTCCCTTCTACTGAGATCTCTGAGACTTTCCCAGATGAGCAACTCTTTGCCATTCAGGAAGCTCCATGGTTTGCAGACATTGCAAATTATAAAGCTGTAAGGTTCATACCCAAGGAGTACAGCAGTGTGCAGAGAAAGAAACTAATTTCAGATGCCAAGTACTACCTTTGGGATGAACCATATCTCTTTAAGAGATGTGCTGACGGAGTGATCCGCAGGTGTGTACCCAGAGAAGAAGCAAAAGATCCTATGGCACTGCCATGGATCACAGTATGGAGGGCATTTTGGAAGTGAGCGAACAGCCACTAAAGTTCTCCAGTGCGGCTTCTACTGGCCTACTCTCTATAAAGATTCCCGAGAGTTTGTGCGTAACTGTGACAGTTGCCAAAGAGCTGGTAACCTGCCTCACGGATATGCCATGCCTCAACAAGGAATATTAGAGATAGAATTGTTTGATGTATGGGAATTGATTTCATGGGACCATTCCCACCATCATACTCAAACACTTACATTCTGGTGGCAGTAGACTATGTATCTATGTGGGTAGAAGCAATTGCTACACCCACTAATGATACCAAGACTGTACTGAAATTCCTCCAGAAGAACATTTTCAGCAGATTTGGTGTTCCCAGAGTACTAATCAGTGATGGGGGCACTCATTTCTGCAATAAACAGCTATACTCTGCTATGGTTAGATATGGAATCAGCCATAAAGTGGCAACTCCGTATCATCCACAGACAATGGGCAAGCTGAAGTCTCTAACAGAGAGCTAAAAAGAATCCTAGAACGGACTGTGATAGCCCGAAGAAAGGATTGGGCAAAGAGCTTGGATGATGCTCTGTGGGCATACAGAACAGCATTCAAGACTCCTATAGGAACCTCTCCATACCAATTGGTGTATGGGAAGGCCTGTCATTTGCCTGTGGAACTGGAACACAAAGCCTACTGGGCAACCAGATTCCTAAACATGGATGCACAGTTAGTTGGTGAGAAAAGACTGCTCCAGCTAAATGAGCTAGAGGAGTTCAGACTCAATGCCTTTGAAAATGCAAAAATTTATAAGGAAAAGGCAAAGAAGTGGCATGACAAGAGATTGTCAACCAGAGTCTTTGAGCCAGGACAAAAAGTTCTGCTCTTCAACTCCAGGCTCAAATTGTTTCCAGGAAAATTCAAATCCCGGTGGAGGGGTCCGTATGTGATTACAGGAGTATCACCATATGGATATGTTGAGCTTCAGGATATTGATTCTGACAAGAAGTTCATTGTTAATGGACAGAGAATCAAGCACTATCTTGAAGGAAATTTTGAGCAGGAATGCTCAAAACTGAGACTTGAGTGATTCTCAGTGAAAGTCCAGCTAAAGACAGTAAAGAAGCGCTTGCTGGGAGGCAACCCAGTCATTAGAAGGTTGTATGAATTGTTCTTACAAAGGCAAGTATCAAAAATAAAGGAATTCACAGAGTTACAGAAGGATTCAGCTCAAAAGCAGAGAAAATGAGCTTACCGGCGAAAAAACGCCAGTAAGGGGCATTTTGGGCGTTAAACGCCAGATGGGCACCATTCTGGGCGTTTAACGCCAGTAATGGTACCATTTTGGGCGTTAAACGCCAGAATGGGCACCATTCTGGGCGTTTAACGCCAGGTGTGCAGCATCCTGGGCGTTTTGGAAAAACGCCCAGTGATAAAGGATTTCTGGCGTTTAACGCCAGCCAGGTACCAAAAAGGGTAGCAAATGGGCGTTAAACGCCAGAATGGGTGCCATTCTGGGCGTTTAACGCCAGAAAGGTGGGGGGACCACATTTTTGTTTTCAACTCAATTTTTTTCAAACTTTCCTCTTTTTAACCATACTCTTCTACATAAATGCACTTCAATCCTTCATCATTCACTTTCAAATCTTCACAAATCAAAACCATTCTTCAAATCTATTTCAAATTAATCCCAAATCTTCTTCAAAAACTCACCCTTTTCTCAATTTCTTTCCATATCTTTTCAAATCCCTCTCTTGTTTTTCGAAAACTCCCCTCCCCACCTTATAAATACACGTTTGGTTCCCTCATTCCACCACACCATTCGAATTTTCTCTTCCTCCCCCTCTCTTCTCTCTTTTATTTTGCTTGAGGACAAGCAAACCTCTAAGTTTGGTGTGCTTTTCCGTGATCACTAAGCCAAGATTCATCAATATCATGGCTCCTAAGGGAAAACAAACCAATTTAAGAGGCAAGAAAGAGAATAATCCAAAGAATCTTTGGAATGAAGAAGTTTCTTAACCAAAGAACATGAAGACCATTATCATAAATATGGGTCTGAGGTCAGTGATCCCGGAAGTTAAATTTGATCTGAAAGAAGATGAATATCCGGGGATCCAAGAGCAAATTCGAAACAGAGGATGGGAAGTTCTAACCAATCCTGAAACAAAGGTTGGAAGGAACATGGTTCAGGAATTCTACTCAAATCTGTGGCTAACAGATAAGCAGAGAATGACTGGAACTGCTTACCATACTATAGAACCATGGTCAGAGGGAAGTTATATACTTCCATCTGGACAAAATAAGAGAAATCTTCAAGTTGCCTCAACTGCAAGATGATCCTGATTCCTTTAATAGGAGGATGGTGAGAGAGATAAGGGGTTGGATCAAGTTCTAGAGGACATATGCCTCCCTGGAACTAAGTGGATAACCAATTCTAAGGGTGTCCCAAACCAACTCAAGAGGGGAGACCTCAAACCAATTGCAAGAGGTTGGCTAGACTTTATTGGGCGTTCCATATTGCCCACTAGCAACCGTTCTGAGGTCACCATCAAGAGAGCAGTGATGATTCATTGCATTATGCTTGGAAAAGAAGTGGAGGTGCATCATGTGATTGCTTGTGAGATCTACACAATTGCAAATAAGAATTCCACTGAAGCCAAATTGGCTTATCCAAGCTTGATCTCCTTGCTCTGTAAAGAGGCTGGGGTGAAGATGGGAGTGGATGAGTTCATACCCATTGAACACCCAATCACCAAGAAGTCAATGGAAGGACAAGTGCAAGACAACTCCATCAAGAGGAGGGCGCAGGAATTCCTCCCTGAATTCCCAAGAATTGACTACTGGTCCAACCTAGAAGCATCTATTAACAAGTTGCAAGAGACTATGGAGCAACTGAAGGAAGAACAGCAGAATCAGAACTGCATGCTCTGCAAATTGCTGAAGGAACAAGAGAAGCAGGGGCGTGAAATTCAAGAGATGAAACGCCAAAAGTTCTCCTCTCAAGCTGAGGGAGCTCCACTTCTCAAATCAAGGTTGTTGAGTTCTAACTCTGTGAAACCTCTATCATTAGGAGCCTATGTTTGCGTTTTTTTATTTTCTATTTATTTTTTTAGTTTCATCTTATATCTATATTTGAGTCTTGTTCTTAGTTCATAATTAATAAAATTTAAGTTTATGCCTTAAAGCTATGAATGTCCTATGAATCCATCACCTCTCTTAAAAGAAAAATGCTTTAATCACAAAGAACAAGAAGTGCAGGATTTCGAAATTTATCCTTGAAACTAGTTGAATTAGCTTGATGTGGTGACAATACTTTTTGTTTTCTGAATGAATGCTTGAACAGTGCATATGTCTTTTGAATTTGTTGTTTTTAAGAATGTTAAATTTGTTGGCTCTTGAAGAATGATGGAAAAGGAGAACTGTTATTGAGGATCTGAAAAATCATCAAAATGATTCTTGAAGCAAGAAAAAGCAGTGAATATAAAAAAAAATTTCGAAAAAAAAAAGAGAAAGAAGAAGAAAAAGAAAAAGAAAGAAAAAGAAGGAAATAAAGTTGTGATCCAAGGCAAAGAGTGTGCTTAAGAACCCTGGACACCTCTAATTGGGGACTTTAGCAAAGCTGAGTCACAATCTAAAAAGGTTCACCCAATTATGTGTCTGTGGCATGTATGTATCCGGTGGTAATACTGGAAGACAGAGTGCTTTGGGCCACAGCCAAGACTCATACACTAGCTATGTTCAAGAATCAATATACTTAACTAGGAGAATCAATAACACTATCTGAGTTCTGAGTTCTTATAGATGCCAATCATTCTGAACTTCAAAGGATAGAGTGAGATGCCAAAACTGTTCGGAGGCAAAAAGCTACTAGTCCCGCTCATCTAATTGGAGCTATGTTTCTTTGATATTTTGGAGTCTATAGTATATTATCTTCTTTTTATCCTATCTTGATTTTCAGTTGCTTGGGGACAAGCAACAATTAAGTTTGGTGTTGTGATGAGCGGATAATTTGTATGCTTTTTGGCATTATTTTTAGTATGTTTTTAGTATCTTTTAGTTAGTTTTTAGTATATTTTTATTAGTTTTTAATTAAAATTCACTTTTTTGGACTTTACTATGAGTTTGTGTGTTTTCTGTGATTTCAGGTATTTTCTGACTGAAATTGAGGGTCCTGAGCAAAATCTGATCCAGAGACTGAAAAGGACTGCAGATGCTGTTGGATTCTGACCTCCCTGCACTCAAAGTGGATTTTCTGGAGCTACAGAAGCCCAATTGGCGCGCTCTCAACGGCATTGGAAAGTAGACATCCTGGGCTTTCCAGAAATATATAATAGTCCATACTTTGCCCAAGATTTGATGGCCCAAACCGGCGCTCAAAGTCACCTACAGAAATTCCAGCGTTAAACGCCGGAACTGGCATAAAATTTGGAGTTAAACGCCCAAACTGGCATGAAAGCTGGCGTTTAACTCCAGAAAAGGTCTCTACACGAAATTCCTTCATTGCTCAGCCCAAGCACACACCAAGTGGGCCCGGAAGTGGATTTTTCTGTCATTTACTCATTTCTGTAGACCTTAGGACACTAGTTTACTACTTATAGGATCTTTTGACATTGTATCCGTACCTTATGACCCCATAACATTTTGTACACGTTTCTTTCCATAGTATGAGCCTCTAAACCCCATGGTTGGGGTGAGGAGCTCTGCTGTGTCTTGATGGATTAATGCAATTACTACTGTTTCTTATTCAATCATGCTTGCTTCGATTCTAAGATAACACTTGTTCTTAATCCGGATGAATGTGATGATCCGTGACAATCATCATCATTCTCAACTATGAACACGTGCCTGACAACCACCTCTGTTCTATCTTAGATTGAGTAGTTTCTCTTGGGTTCTTTAATCGGAATCTTCGTGGTATAGGCAGGACCTGATGGCAGCATTCAAGAGAATCCGGAAGGTCTAAACCTTGTCTGTGGTATTCTGAGTAGGATTCAATGATTGAATGACTGTGACGTGCTTCAAACCTGTAACCTACTGGGCGTTAGTGACAGACGCAAAAGAGGGATTCTATTCCGGTAGGGGAGGGAACCAAACCGGTGATTGGCAGTACTGTGACAGAGTGCGTGCATTAGCTTTCACTGCGAGGATGGGAGGTAGCCATTGACAACGGTGAAACCCTACATGAGCTTGCCATGGAAGGAGACTTGCGTGTTTGATGAAGAAGACAGTAGGAAAGCAGAGATTCAGAAGATGGAGCATCTCCAAAACCCCAACCTATTCTCCATTACTGCAAAACAAGTAACCATTTCATGTTCTTTTACTTTTTACAATCAATCCTGATAATTTCTGATCTCCTGACTAAGATTTACAAGATAACCATAGCTTGCTTCAAGCCGACAATCTCCGTGGGATCGACCCTTGCTCACACAAGGTATTACTTGGACGACCCAGTGCACTTGCTGGTTAGTTGTGCGGGATTGCAAAAGTGTTATTGCAATTTCGTGCACCAGTGCACTTGCTGGTTAGTTGTGCGGAGTTGTGAAGAAAGTGCTAAGATTATGAACGCGCATACCAAGTTGAGCGCCATTGTTAGAGATCATAATTTTGTGCACCAAGTTTTTGGCGACGTTGCCGGGGATTGCTCGAGTTTGGACAACTGACGATTCATCTTGTTGCTCAGATTAGGTAATTTTCCTTTTGTTTTAACCATTATTTTATTTTCAAAATGTTTTCAAAAATCTTTCAAAAATTTTTTCTCCTTTCTCGTTTTTCCAAAATAATTTTCGAAAAAATCCAAAAAATTCATAAAATCATAAAAACTCAAAAACATTCATGGTTCTTGTTTGAATCTAGGGCCAAATTTTAAGTTTGGTGTCAATTGCATGATTTTAACTGTCTTACAATTTTCAAAACACATACATTGTGTTCCTGATGATCTTCAAGTCGTTCTTGATGAATTGCCTTGTTTGATCTTCATGATTTATTGAATTGCACTGCATGATGTTCTACATATGCATTCCTGCATTCATATGGCCCAACATGAGAAAGTTCTAAGTTTGGTGTCCTCCATGTTTTCTTTCATTAAGAAAACTGAGTTCTTGATGTTCATCTTGATCTTCAAGATTGTTCTTGGTTTTCATCTTGACGTTCATAATGTTCTTGCATATATCTTGTGTTTTGATCCAAGAATTATATATTTGACTCATTTGTTGTTTTTCAAAATTGAAAACATCTCTTCTTGAATAAAAGATTTAGCAAAATGATGATCCAAGAACATAAAGCAGAGGAATTACAGAGAAAAAGCTGGGCACTCAAAACGCCCAGTGAAGAAGGAAAACTGGCATTTAAACGCCAGCTAGGATACATGGCCCTGGATGGGCGTTTAAACGCCCAAACCATGCTGCAATTGGGCGTTAAATGCCCAAAACATGCAGCTCCTGGGCATTTAACGCCAGGATGACACAAGGAGAGGAATTTTGTTTTCAAATCAAATCTTTTTCAAATCTTCATAATTTTTCAAATCAAATCTTTTTCAAATCAAATACTTTCAATCATATCTTTTTCAAAATCATATCTTTTCAAACATATCTTTTTTTTAAAAAATCAAATCTTTTTAATTTCCTTTTCAAATCTTTTTCAAAATAAATTTCAATCATATCTTTCAAAGATATCTTTCTCAATCATATCTTTTTCAAAATCAATTTCAAATCTTTTCTAACTTCTTATCTTTTCAAAATTGATTTTCAATCTTTTTCAACTAACTAATTGACTTTTTGTTTGTTTTAATATTTTTTATCTTTTTCAAAACCACAACCAATTTTTCAAAAATTTATTTTAAATTTTATTCTTTTTATTTTCAAAAATTCTTCCCCATCTCTTATCTTTTTCTATTTAAACACTAACATTCCTCCTCCATTGTCAATTCGAACTCCATCTCTCCTTGTGTGTTTGAATTCTTCCTTACCTACATCATCCTTCCATTCTTGTTTTCCTCTGACACCTCAAGGAATCTCTATACTGTGACATAGAGGATTCCATATTTTCTTTGTTTTGTTCTCTTTCATATGAGCAGGAACAAAGATAAAGGCATACTTTTTGAAGCTGATCCTAAACCTGAAAGGACTCTGAAGAGGAAGCTAAGAGCAGCTAAAGTACAAAACTCTGAAGAGGACCTCACTAAAATTTTCGAAAAGGATGCAGCAAAAGAAACAATTATGGCCGAACCAAACAACAATGCAAGGAAAATGCTTAGTGATTTTACTACACCAACTTCTAACTTTTATGGAATAAGCATCTCAATCCCTGCCATAGGAGCAAACAATTTTGAGCTAAAGCCTCAATTAGCTTCTCTACTGCAATAGAACTGCAAGTTTCATGGACTTCCATCAGAAGACCCTTATCAGTTCTTAACTGAGTTCTTATAGATTTGTGATACTGTTAACACCAATGGAGTTTATCCTAAAGTCTACAAGCTTATGCTTTTCCCTTTTGCAATGAGAGACAGAGCTAGAACATGGTTGGACTCACAACCTAGAGATAGCCTAGACTCTTGGGATAAGCTGGTCACGGCTTTCTTAGCCAAGTTTTTTCCTCCTCAAAATCTGAGCAAGCTTAGAGTGGATGTTCAGACCTTCATACAAAAAGATGGTGAGTCCCTCTATGAAGTTTGGGAAAGATACAAGCAGTTGACCAAAAAGTGTCCCTTCCAACATGCTTTCAGAATGGACCACATTAGATATATTCTATGATGGTCTGTCTGAATTTTCCAAGATGTCACTGGACCATTCTGCAGGTGGATCCATTCACCTAAAGAAAATGCCTGCAGAAGCTCAGTAACTTATTGAAATGGTTGCAAATAACCAGTTCATGTATACCTCTAAGAGGAATCCTGTGAGTAATGGGACGCCTCAAAAGAGAAGAGTTCTTGAAATTGATGCTCTGAATGCCATATTGGCTCAGAACAAAATATTGACCCAACAAGCCAATATGATCTCTCAGAGTTTGAATGGATTGCAAAATGCATCCAACAGTACTAAAGAAGCATCTTCTGAAGAAGACGCTTATGATCCTGAGAATCCTGCAATGGCAGAGGTGAATTACATGGGTGAAGCCTTTAGCAACACCTATAATCCTTCATGGAAAAATCATCCAAATTTTTCATGGAAGGATCAACAGAAGCAAGGCTTCAATAATAACAATGGTGGAAGAAACAGGTTTAGCAATAGCAAACCTTTCCCATCATCATCCCAACAACAGAGTATTCTGAGTAGAATTCTTCTAGCTTAGCAAACATAGTCTCTGATCTATCTAAGGCCACTCTTAGTTTCATGACTGAAACAAGATCCTCCATTAGAAACTTGGAGGCACAAGTGGGCCAGCTGAGTAAAAGGGTTACTGAAACTCCTCCTAGCACTCTCCCAAGCAATACAGAAGAGAATCCCAAGGGAGAGTGCAAGGCTATTGATATAATCAATATGGCCGAAACCTTAGAGGAGGAGGAGGACGTGGATCCCAATGAGGAAGACCTCAGGGGACATCCAATGGTCAGTACGGAATCCCCTAATGAGGAACTAAAGGAATCTGAGGCTGATACAGAGACCATAGAGATTTCCTTGGACCTCCTTTTACCATTCATGAGATCTGATGACTATTCATCTTCTGAAGAGGATGAAGACATTGTTGAAGGGCAAGTTGCCCAATATTTAGGAGCAATCATGAAGCTGAATGCCATGTTGTTTGGTAATGAGACTTGGGAGGAAGAGCCTCCCTTGCTCACTAATGAACTGAATACATTGATTCAGCAAAATTTACCTCAAAAGAAACAGGATCCTGGTAAATTCTTAATACCCTGTACCATAGGCACCATGACCTTTGAAAAAGCTCTGTGTGACCTGGGGTCAGGGATAAACATGATGCCACTCTCTATAATGGAGAAACTGGGAATCTATGAGGTACAGGCTGCCAAATTCTCATTGGAGATGGTAGATAAATCTATGAAAATGGCTTATGGACTAGTAGAGGACGTGCTAGTGAAGGTTGAAGGCCTTTACTTCCCTACTGATTTCATAATCCTAGACATTAGGAGGGATGAGGATGAATCCATCATCCTTGGAAGACCCTTCCTAGCCACAGCAAGAGCTTAATTGATGTTGACAAGGAGAGTTGATCCTTCATGAGAATGAAGAATGCCTTGTAGTAAAGACTCAAGGTTCTCCATCTGTAACCATGGAGAGTAAGCATGCAGAGCTTCTCCCAATACAGAGTCAAACAGAGCCCCCACATTCAAACTCTAAGTTTGGTGTTGCGAGGCCACAGCCAAACTCTAAGTTTGGTGTTGAGAGATCTCAACCATACTCTGATCATCTGTGAGGCTCCATGAGAGCCCACTATCAGGCTATTGACATTAAAGAAGCGCTTATTGGGAGGCAACCCAATTTTATTCTAATTTTATCTATATTATTTTGTTTTTTTTAGGTTGATCATCATGTGAAGTCACAAAGACAATTACAAAAATAAAGAAAAAAATTAAAAACAGCATTGAAAATAGCACACCCTGGAGGAAGGACTTACTGGCGTTTAAATGCCAGTAAGGGTAGCAAAACGGGCATTTAAACACCCATCTGGCACCTTTCTGGGCATTTAAACGCCAGAATAGGGCACCAGATTGGCATTTAAACGCCAAAATAGGGCAACAAACTGGCGTTTAGATGCCAGAACAGGAAGGAAAGATGGCGTTTAAACGCCAGAACAGGGCAGCAGACTGGCGTTTAAACGCTTGAATTGCACTCTAAGGCATTGTGAACGCCCAATTAGAGTAGGGATGAAGAATTCCTTGATCCTTCAGGATCTGTGGACCCCACAGGATCCCCATCAACCTCAACTCACTCTTTCTCCTCTTCACACCTCTCTACAATACTCTTTCCCAAATATCCTTTACCAATCACCTCCATATCTCTTCCCAAAATACCCTTAACCAATCACTTCCTTAACTCTTCCCCAAAACCCCCACCCACCTTCAAAATTCAAAACTATTTCCTTCTAAACCCATCCAAACCATTCAGCCACTCTCCCTATAAATACCCCCCTTCATCCCTTCATTTTCACACATCACAACACCTTATTCCCCTCTTGGCCGAACCCTATACACCCTCCATCTCCTCCTTTTTTTCTTCTACATCTTTCTTAATCTTTTTCTCGAGGATGAGCAAAATTTTAAGTTTTGTGCGGTAAAAGCATTGCTTTTGTTTTTCCATAACCATTTATGGCACACCAGAGAAACCTCTAGAAAGAGGAAAGGGAAGGCAACTGCCTCCACCTCTGAGTTATGGGAGATGGAGAGATTCATCTCAAAAGTCCACCAAGACCACTTCTATGCAGTTGTGGCCAAGAAGAAGGTGATCCCTAAGGTCCCTTTTAGCTCAAAAAGGGTGAATACCCAGAGATCTGACAAGAGATCCGAAGAAGAGGTTGGGAAGTTCTTTCCAAACCCATTCAACAAGTCAAAATATTAATGGTTCAAGAGTCTATGCAAACGCATGGATCACTAGGAACCATGATCAAGTGTGAACCCAAACCCAAGAATTGCTTACATGATTCAGGAAATACTTAGATTTCAGTCCAGAAAAGTGAGGCTAGCGTTCAACTTGCCAGTGATGGAAGAAAACGCACACCCCTACACTAGAAGGGTCAACTTTGATCAAGGTTGGACCGAGTCCTTACGAACATATGTGTAGAGGAGCTCAATGGAAAAGAGACTCAAAAGGCAACCTAGTTCAATTGAGAAGACCGGATCTTAAGCCTGTGGCTAGAGGATGGTTGGAGTTCATCCAACGCTCTATCATTCCCACTAGCAACCGATCTGAGGTAACTGTGGATCGGGCCATCATGATCCATAGTATCATGATTGGAGAGAAGTAGAAGTTCATGAAGTCATTGATGAGCGGATAATTTGTACGCTTTTGGCATTGTTTTTAGTATGTTTTTAGTATCTTTTAGTTAGTTTTTAGTATATTTTTATTAGTTTTTAATTAAAATTCACTTTTCTGGACTTTACTATGAGTTTTGGTATTTTTCTGTGATTTCAGGTATTTTCTGGCTGAAATTGAGGGATCTGAGCAAAATCTGATCCAGACTCAAAGGACTGCAGATGCTGTTGGATTCTGACCTCCCTGCACTCGAAGTGGATTTTCTGGAGCTCCAGAAGCCCAATTGCGCGCTCTCACGGCGTTGGAAAGTAGACATCCTGGGCTTTCCAGCAATATATGATAGTCCCATACTTGCTCAAGATTTGATGGCCCAAACCGGCGTTCAAAGTCACCTCAAGAAATTCCAGCGTTAAACGCCGGAACTGGCACCTAAATGGGAGTTAAACGCCCAAACTGGCATAAAAGCTGGCGTTTAACTCCAAGGAGAGTCTACGAAAATGCTTCATTGCTCAGCCCAAGCACACACCAAGTGGGCCCGGAAGTGGATTTTTATGTCATTTACTCATCTTTGTACACCTTAGGCTACTAGTTATCTATAAGTAGGACCTTTACTATTGTATCTGTAGACTTTGGTAGCTATCTTCGTTTTAGCTATCTTAGATCATTGGGAGGCTGGCCATTCGGCCATGCCTAGACCTTATGCTTATGTATTTTCAATGGTGGAGTTTCTACACACCATAGATTAAGGTGTGGAGCTCTGCTGTACCTCGAGTATTAATGCAATTACTATTGTTCTTCCATTCAATTCCGCTTGTTCTTGTTCTAAGATATCACTTGTTCTTCAACTTGATGAATTGATGATCCGTGACACTCATCATCATTCTCACTCATGAACAAGGTGACTGACAACCACTTTTGTTCTACAAGCAACCAAGGCTTTAGTGAATGTCTCTTGGATTCCTGATTGCACGATGCATGGTTGATCGCCTGACACCGAGTGCTCACCTGACAGACGAGCCAACCATTCCGTGAGATCAGAGTCTTCGTGGTATAGGCGAGAACTGATGGCGGCATTCAAGAGAATCCGGAAGGTCTAACCTTGTCTGTGGTATTCTGAGTAGGATTCAATGATTGAATGACTGTGACGTGCTTCAAACTCCTGAGGGCGGGGCGTTAGTGACAGACGCAAAAGAATCACTGGGATTCTATTCCGGCCTGATTGAGAACCGACAGATGGATAGCCGTGCCGTGACAAGGTGCGTTGAACATTTCCAATGAGAGGATGGGAGGTAGCCACTGACAACGGTGAAACCCTTGCATAAGCTTGCCATGGA